>NW_026555691.1:0-53177 GCF_029017545.1 Prosopis cineraria | reverse complement strand
ATTTGGTGAAACTTTTTTCCTGCTCAATATTTTGTACATACCTCTGTAAATATATACAGGCCAAGGCAATAACATCATTCCAAAACACGAGTTCAATCCCAAAAGCAACATGTCCACCCTGTGTTTAACAATAATCTCCAGATTTCTATTCACTATTCAGCATGCTCTTCAACTACCTCAAATGGGTTCTTGAGTTCCTTCTCTACCACCCATTTTACAACAGCCTGCGTGTTCGTCATCATCAACCTCTTCATCAAGAGTTTCATCAGATCGTTACAGAAGAGAAGAAGTGGAGGTATGGCGTGGCTGGTGGAGAAGAAAAAGACTGTGCAGTGTGTCTGAGCAAGATTCGTGAAGGAGATGAAGTTAGAGTACTGAGTGTGAACCATGTTTTCACAGGCTTTGTTTGAATCAATGGATTGGGTTCAGCAACTTTACTTGTCCTCTTTGTAGAGACTTTCTGGGTTGTGGGATTAGAAACTGTACTCAGTGGCGAGAGAGGAATTAGAGCTAATCATGTTCTTTTCTTCAAGTTTTCTTCATTCTCGTCTGATAATTCTGAGTCTGAAACTGGTGGCTACGGTGAGTCATAGGATAAAAGAATTATTGTACCCCAAAGAACAGACATATAAATTTGGGCTATAATTTAATATCAGTAGACTAAACTAATCAAGGATGTTATATATATATATATATATATAGATATATCAAATAAGGTTAATGTCTGTAATATTGTAGTGTATATTTGTAATAGATTAATCTTATAATCTATGAAAGTCCTCTGATGTTGAGATGGAAAAGTGTCCTTTCTGTTATCTCTCCTTACTTCCTTACTAATTTATTTTGCTTTCTCCACGTAAAAAGAAAAATTCGTGGTCCTTTCATCCTTATCCTTTCTTATAATTAAGTTCTTTCATATTTCAAATTTTTGAACTTATCATTAGTAAATAATTCTTATTAAATGTGAATGGGTTCTTATTAATTAATGAATAACTACCTGTTGAAATATAATCTACACTTATCCCTCATCACAATCAAGCATTTTCAAATTTTTGAACTTATCAATTAGCAAATAATTTTTGTTAAATGCAAATGAATACTTGTCAATCAACAAATGATTACTTGTTGAAACATGAACTATAATTGTCCCTTTTTCACAACTAAGCTCTTTTATATTTTTAAACTTGTTAATTAGTAGGTGGCTTCTTGTTGAATTGAATGAGTGCTTGTTAATTAATTAATTGTTGCTTATCAATTAACAAAGAAAGGCGGGGGTATTATAATTTTTTTTATTTAAAATTATTTTCAAGTTAATCTCTTAATCTTGCAGCGATATTTTTAATCTTTTCGATCCTTAATTAATATTAAATATTTTCAGCAGTCCTTGAATGATATTTTTTCCTATGTTACATCAGAAAATATTAATTCAATATCCGATGTCAAAACTATATACAGAAAAATGTTCATAATGCCAATTCAGTGGTTGTTGAAGCTTGAGGAGTCCCTCATGAGTCCCACGTTTCGCAAATCTTCGCCATTGACTAGTCCACGGCAAAATTGATATTGAATATGAAGATTAGGAGAATCATAAATAAGCACTCATGCAAGTTATTATTCAAAACCACGAAATTATATAATTGAATTTTTGGATCATCGTGCTTTGTTTAGTTGTAAAAAATAATAATTTGACTAAAACGTTCTTTTTCCGGTGACCAAATTTCTTAGTCCGGGATTAAAAGAATTTCAATTTTTTAATCCCTTCAATTAAATTTTCAATCCAATTAAAGTGATTTTATCACTATCAAATTTTAAGCTGGTCAATTCTAAAATTGGGAGCTAAAACATTTCCAATTCAAATAAAATGATTTTATAAAACCTTTCAAACTAAATTTCCAACTCAAGTAAAATACTTTCAATACCAGTGAATCTCAAAACTACAAAAAAAAAAAAAAAAAGAGGGGGGGCCACAATCCTAAAATGTAATTTCATTATTTGATGGTCCTGATTAGTTACTTGTGATGTTCGAAGGTTTTATTTATGATTTTTCCATAGAGATTTGTGATTCGACCTCCCACAACCACATTTCAAATGGCATTTTCAAGCAGGTTGGGTGATTTAGTGAACAAAGGAGACGACTTAGGACATGGTTGGGTGTATTAGGCGATGAGAGAATTAGGGAAACTAGACGGAAGAACAAATGGAAGAGACAGTGATGGATGAACCCAACACCAAAATGCATATAGAGAGAGAGAGAGAGATTTTTTTTTGGGGGGGGGGGGGGAATGCTTGTTCACATATTGCCCAACATCGGATAGTTGTTAATTATGGTTGCTTAATTGGCAATTGAATAACTCTACTAATAATTATTTAATAGTAATTGACAACTTAACAAAGACACGAACTTTGGAGCTTATATGAGATGTAAGAATAATTTTTCCAAAAAAATTATCAGAGACGAACAAGCTTACTGGTTTGCGTAATTTTGGTAACTAATATTGGGGGCGAAGGGAGGAATAATAAACTCATTTATTAGGGATATTGTGAGGGGGGGGATAACTGGCTAGCATTAGGGGTATATTTGAAAGTTTTTGGCAATACTTCCCTACAATTAAGAGAAAAACGTAGTATGAAAGTTGAATCAACCTATCCAATCAATGTCTTGATCAATTTAGTAAAATGTTTTGTTTATGACTAGTTAATTATTAAATATATAAAGTTATTTAAATTTTAAATTATACTTAGGCTTTGACACTCAAGTACTCCATGAAGTTCGAATACCCTTCTTCTCATTTTCTTCCCTCCTAATGACAAAAGCAAAAGAAGTTAAGCAAAAGGGAAAGAATGATGTAATGAACAATATATAAGTTGTAAATGTCTAGAATGAATGCAACAATCATAATGACTAGATCTCAAATTTAAGAAACTGATACCAATTATTTGTAATGCCCTTAATGATATTACTATACAATCCTTCATTCAATCTACAGATATGTACAAAAAACCAAGTATTTAGAAAGTTTTGGGATCCCAGATAAAACATTCTCAAAAACATTGTATAAATTGCTCAAACTATAAAACCTTATACAACAGAATTATTATAGAAAAGTACATCAAAGATCAAGAAACATGTGCATTTTAATCAAATTAGGTCAAAATAGGGGCTGTATAACGAGGCTCGTGCCACATGCGCCACGGCATGTGGCATAAAAGACCATAGCTGCCCTGCGTTGTGCCATGCACCGTGTCATGCAAATACAAGTTTTGCGACACACACACCTAATTTTGCTGTCATATAGCAATTTTTGGTATGAATTTCGGATATGCGCTGTTTTTGCATCCAATGTCCAAATTGAGGTGATTCAATGCCCATACGAAACTTGTGTCAAAATCTAACCAAGGATACTAGTTTTATTTAAATATGATATCCCAATTAAAAATTGAACACCCAAGTACATTTTAACTGCTTTATGTCAAAATTCTCACTTAAGCATCACCAATTGAAACTGTATGTCATTAGCCACTTTTAAGACTTTGACTACATCAAAATAGACAATATACACTTGATTGACCAATTACATGGACAATATATCACACATACACACATTGACCTGTAAATCACCCATATCACACATTCGGGCAAAAATTTCATTTCTCATTTTCAATCTCATACAAGGCTAAATCTTTCTCATACACATTAAACAATTATCATATCCACCCCAGTGGCCATTCATCCACTATCCCATATTCTCTTTCATCATATGTGCACATATACATAGTTCAATGGGCTAGAATTTCAAAACCATACACATACACACAATTCATATGTTTACACAAGAGATAACATTCTTATGGCAACTTATGTACAAAATTACTACCATACAATCAAATTCATTACACCAAATTCTTACAAAAAGGCATTAGTGAGAGATATCAATTCAATCTATGTCTTTCCCCTTTGCACCACTACTACCAGAACCTGAAAAATATAAATGATAATAAGTGAGATAAAAATCTTAATAATCAATATAGTTTATTAAATGTCATTACCACAAATAACCATATCAAAATAACAAAACTAAAGTAATAGCAATTATATATCAATATATGTAGGAACATCCTCTTTTCAAAGTATTGCCACATAAATACATACTAACATGATCATCTAGCCACCGAACCTCTAATTCTCCCTGACATGAAACCATAGGCTCTACTAAATCAATTACTTATTGACTTGAACATACTTTCAGTGATAGAAACACTCGGCCAAAGGTATTTTATATCCTACCCACGGACTATGGTTTTCATCTTTTCACACACTCGTGATAAAGATATGGTTGACTTTTAACCACACTCTAATAGGCACTAAGGAATTTTTGGATTGCTTAGATGTCCCATAGTAACAATTTCATAATATGTTGTACTGGATTACCCATGGTATCAACCTCTAATATGCTGCATCAGATGTCCTATGATGGTAGCTTGACTATATGAATTTTTCACTCTCATCTCCACACACACATCCCCACATATCCTGGGTGAACTCCTATCCCCTATGATCATGCTTTTTTACACAATTTATCTTAATTCCATACTTTTATACCTTATATATGTATATGTATATATATATATATCAATTAAAGTCAAAAATCATCAAACTTTCCTTTTATAAATCTAATTTCATACTAAAATCATTCACAATGCAAAACCATACATAGAAACTAACAAAACCGTATTTCACGATTATACCATTACTTCCACATAGTCGTAATAGTTAATGAACATAATAAAAATTAATGGTTACTTCAACCCTTCTGTTCGCAAGAAAGGGTTACCCGTGTACTTAAAACCTTACTTTACTCCTTTTCACAATTTTGAAACATCACATATGTTTAATCTACACAATTAAGCACCCAGAGTCAATTTCACTAGAAAGTTTCAATTACAATAATCAAGCACCTAATCACTTTCATTTCATTTATTCACATTCACTCACGCACACTATAGCCAATTTTCACTCACAAAATGCATTAACTTCCTCACAAGCAAATTTTATCTCAATACCCTCTTTAGATTAGGGCAATTTGTGCCTATAGCTTGAAGCTTTATCGTTCCGACTCAAATCAGTCACAAAGTACTAGTTTTAGTCCTAGTGAAATTTTATCTCAATACCTTTCTATTACTATAGGGTAAAAAATAAACTCCTTTAGAACTTTTGAATTCAATTTCTCACCACTTAAAAATAAGAGAAAATAGTGTAGAATCAGAGGTTAAGGCAGTACGAGACTTACCTGATAAGTGACAAGTTGAAAAAGTCGTCCTTGCTCCTAATTTTGCTTTCCCTAACAAATGTCTTTCTCTCCTTCACGCCTCACTCTCTCTTCTTTGCTTCTTTTTCTATTTCCACGAGCAGACATGTCCTATTTTATCTGTTTTCTACATTAGCACTACAGCGCGTGGCACAGTGAGGGTAATCCTCAATATGCTCACACGCTCTGCTTCAAAACTTCTTTCTTTAACTCATATATGCTCACATAACATCCCAAATGAATCAATATAATATTCCAGTGCCCAAAATACTAATCTCACGTTAAATCACTAATATATTCTGTAATCAATCATTCGTGTAAGATTAAAAATTTAAGATGTTATAGGGGTCATCAGCTTTAAGCATTGAATTTATGAGCTTGGTTTAATAAATGGAGATCTAGCATATTTCAATTTTCTAATTTTTTTTAATGAAAATTTTTAAAATTGCTAACATATATTGGAAGATGTCTACCTTTTTTTCTCATCAATATTTTAATTAAGAAGATTAGTTTTTGACATCCAATGAACACTACAACAAAATGCAGTATTTTCAACTTAAGAATATTGACGAGCATAACTTAAAGTCAAAAATAATAGAATTTTTCACAAATAATTATGACCATCAAGGTATCATGTCAAGATTAAAATAATATTTTCAACACTACTGGAAGAAAGCTTTTTCAACAACTATTTTGACCCTCTTTATTTAGTGTCAACAATATTAATATTTAATAAATTTTTGTTAATTTTATTTTTAATAAACTTTCTTGGTATTAATAAAATTGATGGAAATGTCTTATAAAAAAAAACTTTTTTGTAATGTGAAGACTAATTCTATGTATTTAAAACTTGGAAAAAAAATATTGTTTTTTGGGTCATCGTTGCTTTTTACCAATTAAACATAAATGGAGATGTGAGAAAGATTTGTTTGATGGAAGTAAGGAATTTGGGCATCGTCCTAAGCAACTATCTGGGGAAGATGTACTTCATCAAGTTCGTGATCTAGAAGGCCTAGTCTTAGGGAAATATACCAAGAAGAGGAAGAAAAATGAAACGGGGGTGTCAAACTGGTTGGCTTAAGAAAGTATTTTCTTTCAATTGCCATATTGGAGTACTTTATTACTACGACATAATTTGGATGTTATGCATATTGAAAAGAATGTCTGTAATAATATAATGGGGACATTGATGAATGTTTTGGGAAAAAAAAAAGATAATTTAAATGTTCGATTAGATTTGCAAGCTTTAGGTATTAGAGCCAATTTCCATCCTATACAATATGGTGATAAGGTTTCAATACCAGATACTCCTTGTCCTTACATTTTGACTAATGATCAAAAAGTATTTTGTGTGATTTTTTAAAACATGTTAAAGTTCCAGATGGATATTCTTCTAATGTTGCTAGATGTGTGAAAACAAAGGAGCGAAAGATTTTTGGATTAAAAAGTCATGATTGTCATGTTTTAATGGAGTGCTTTCTTCCCCTTGCACTTCATGGGTTGTTAGTAGATGAAGATATTTGAAATTCATTGATTGAGTTTTGTTCATTCTTTAAAGAGTTATGTTGCAAGTTTCTTACTACCAAAAATTCAGATCAAATTGAAGATCAACTTGCTTATACACTTTGCAAGCTTGAAATGATATTTCCTCCTTCATTTTTTGATGTCATGGTCCACTACCAATGCATTTAGCAGAAGAAGCTAAGATTACAGGGCCTGTTCAATATTGCTGGATGTATCCCATTGAAAGGCAGTTAAAGTTCACTCCACCAAATGAGTATATAAAATTCTAAATGTTTCCATCAATGTGACTAGTAATAATGCATATGTTCATCTTAAGTAGGTACTTATGAACTTTAAAGGAATATGTGCATAATCGAGCATATCCAGAAGGTTTTATTGCTGAGGCATATATTGTAAATGAATGCTTGATGTTTTGCTCAAGATATTTTCATGGAATTGAAACTAAATTCAATCGTGTTGAGAGAAATTAGGATGGTGGTCCTTGTGAATTGTCTGGAATATCTATTTTTATGCAATCTGGTCGTCCTACTAGAGTTACTAGAATACAAGAAAATTAAGCATGGAAGAAGTGAATCAAGATCATCTATATCTTTTGAAAAACTGTGATGAAGTTATTCCATTTATTGAGTAAGTATATTATCTTTCAACCTATGACAAATTTATTATATGTTCATATCTCTAAGTGTAATGATTATACATGTTTTAGGAAGCATAACTTGGAGATCGAAAGAGAAAATCTTATAGGTATTGAAAAATGACACAATCAAAAATTTTCACAATGGTTTGAAAGTCATGTATGTAATTTATATTTTTTTTAATTTCACTTATTTGTCTATGAGTATAATCTGTTCCATACTTTTATGTAGGTGGCACAACTTTATAATGAAGGAAGTGATCTAGTAACACAACAGCTCTTCCATTTGGCTCGTGCTCCATCAAGAGAAGCCATATCTTACAAAGGTTTTATGGTGAATGGCTTCATATTTCGCACAAAAGAATGCGACAACACCAAAAAAACACAAAGTAGCGGAGTTGTGATGAAATGGGACTCTAATAAAGAATACTATGGTGTTATTGAGGATATTATTGAGCTGTCATATTTGGGAAATAATAAAGTAGTTATTTTCAAATGTTTTTGGTGGGACGTAAATAATCATGGTAAGGGAGTAAAAGTGGACAAGTATAGGATAATAACAGTAAAAAGTCACAAAGATTGAGCACAAATGAACCATTTTTTATAGCATGTCAATGTGAATAGGTATTTTATGTGGAGGATATTACTAATTCTAATTGGCTATGTGAAGTGAAGGTTGCACCAAGGGACTTTTTTGATATGCCTATTCTTGAAGATGATGAAAAATTAGATAGGGCTATTTTAGAACCTTACCAACAACATATGTCTCATGATGTTGTTGACCCTCCAAATACTCTATCTAACAATGAAAGATTTATGGAGTAGGAAGGTTTCAAATGACGCTCTTCATGTGGATATAAACATAATAGGTCTAAGAATTTTAATTTTTTTCTTAATAAAATGTTTGATGCTTTTTATTGAGTTGTATATAGTGGACAATTTATGTGGATTATCTTTTATCTTTTTGGTGAACTATACTAGTGGCTATTTTATTTTGTCTCATGTGTTTTTCTTAGTTGTTCCCTCTATTCCTTTCTATATTATTTTGAATTTTGATTTACAGAGAATTATCACTATGATTGATATCAATACTACGACAAGAGATAATGCAGGTATGCTTTAAATTAATACTATTAAGTTTTTATAATTTTTTTAAGTTGTTATATATTACT
This sequence comes from Prosopis cineraria, assembly GCF_029017545.1. Classification (NCBI taxonomy): domain Eukaryota; kingdom Viridiplantae; phylum Streptophyta; class Magnoliopsida; order Fabales; family Fabaceae; genus Prosopis; species Prosopis cineraria. The sequence goes on along the minus strand of NW_026555691.1, from coordinate 44,541 downwards.
TTGTGAAATTGATATTGTTGAATAGGTCAAAGAAATTACACAAAAAAAAAGGTCGAGGAGCCACACGTAACCTTGAACTATCTAAATTACCTTATGGGCAAAGACTTGACATCAAATGGAGAAACAATCATCCTGTTGGTCCAAATGCAAGGTTATTTAACTCTAGGTGCACACTATTAGCAAGGGATTGCAAAATGCACCATTAAATGTTAGTGAATGGGCTGAAATTTTTATAGAGAAAAAGAACAAAATGTTTGATCAAGTTTTGGTTGTTACTTTAACACTACAAAATTTTTCATTATTTCTATTAAATATTTATACTTTATTTTGACTTACTAGTGCTTTTTGAAAATCAAGGTTCCTTTTAAAGTTGAAGACTGTCAACAACTTGTATGGGCCAAATGAATAGGTCATACAAGAACCATTCTCATGCATTAAAGAAGAAGTATTATGATTGTTCTGAAGATCTTGAAGAGGCTCTTGTTAACATGCCACCAGATGTTAGAGAGGAAGATTGGACATACCTTGTAAGCTTATGGAATTCCCCAACTTGGGAGGTAAGCAAATTGAATATTAATTTATTTTTATATTGTGAATGATGACAATTAAAGGCTTGTCTTTTATCTATATTTCTAGCAAATAAGTGAGCAAAATAAAATGAATTGAGCAATCAACAAAATCATGCACACAACCGGATCAAAAAATGCCCAACAATATGTTGAAGAAGAGGTAGTAAGTTTAATCATATATCTTATTCAAATTTAATTTATTTAATATATTGTTGTTTATTCAATTATAGAAGGGGAAGACGGGTGAAGAAATTGGTCGCATTCGCTTATGGAAAATTACACATACTAGTGCTAATGGTAATGCTGTTAACCTTAAATCACAAGATAAACTGGTAAGTTATACCAATTAAAATATGTTTGTGCATATGATATGTAAGGACATTAATTATTAAGTCTTGTACATTAATATCTTATTGTAATATTATATGAACAACTTAAAAGCATTGTATCTGATAAACAAATAGGATCTGAGGACATCAATGAAAATGAAATATTTTTAGAAGTTTTTGGGCCAAAGCATCATGGAAGAGTTCGTGGCCAAGGAGCTGGTATTAGCCCAACTCAAATGTTTGCGCCTCCATCTTCTCAAGTTTCAAAACTTCAAAAACAACTTTATGAATATGAAAAATGTTGTGAAGCATCTGATGCCAAAATTAGCTTGTTAGAAGACAAGATTAATCGAATGGAGGATATACTAACACACTTTCTTGAAGAGGGTATTGCAAATAGAGCTCAAAACTCATCATAGTAATACAATGGCTTTAGTAAATATGATAAGATTTCTATAATTATTGTGTTACTTTTCAAAATTAACATGTTTGTTTTAAATATTCCTTATTTAAAAGACTTATAGATCTTAGTATATTGTTATGATTTGAAAAAATATGAGGTAATGTTCAATTATTTTCCTTCGTTTTGTGATATCGGGTTCAATTTTCATTGTGTTCTAAAAAATAAAATTATTTTGCAAATGGCAAGTGGTTGAGCTTTATGAAAATACATGAAGAGATTGAGATCCTATGCATGGAGAATCTCTTAACTTTAGATAATATTTTGCAGACATTTAAATATGTTGTAGTTTAATGTTTTATGTTTTTAATGGTACATTACAATATTGCGATACTTGGAACAATTATTGTTTATATACTTATTGATTCAAGTTTATACAAATATAAACAATGAACTCAATTAGATATATTCTTTCTTGAAATGAATTCTTTCTAACTTATAATATGATTTCATTAATCAAGAAACTATTGATATACATAATAATATTAAATATATTTGGATTAAATATTACAATTGAAAAAAAAGATTAAATTTATTATTTATGTAATATTGACGATCATAGTTGTTGAAAATATTTATTTATAGAAGTCAAAAATATTTTATAATTGTCATTATTAGTGGCCGTCAAAAATTGTATATTGATTTGGTATAAGAATTTTTAACACTTAATGATTGTCAAAAAAAACATAAAACTTTTATTCACAGCCACTTATTGTCGATAATACTATTTTCGAAAATATTTTATTCAACACTTATTAACGATCACTTAAGCTTTGATAAAACTAATATTGACGGTCAATGACACATATTTTGACATTTGTGACCCTCAAATACAGTGATTTTTCTAGTAGTGGAAAGATCCTCTTGATATCTCACCAAAAAAATGCTGACATGTAATTTATAAATACAAGGTTTGAGATTTGAGTTTCTAAAAATGTTAAAAATATCTTTTAGAGAACTACCTTTAATTAGGTCTAACAATGTAGTCTAATCTCACAATCAAATAATCATATAAAAAATATGATTTAAAGTAAAGTTTTTTTTCCTGGTGAAATGATTTAATGTAAAGTTAATTATTATTATTCACAAACATAATGAACAATAATAAACTTTGTTGCCACAAACTTTATAATTCTATAAGATTTTAAAAATAACTTATGATTTCTTTTTTTTTCATAACATGAAATAGAAAGTGTTTTTTGAGCCAATCAAAATACACCATTTAACGTTCACAAGGAGTCATGTGAATCATAACAATACCAATTTATAATTGAAATCATCTAACAAGCTATATAACTAACTAGCTTGGATCTCATGCATTGCAAGGTTTTGAGATTAAGAAAATCATAAGAAATAATATAAATAACATTATTTACAAAACTTCAATTTAAGTATTAATATTGTCTTGCTAGAAAAAGCAAACATTTGTTTACACATATTTTCAATTTTAAAGTTTGAATTAAAATTAGAGTTTATATATACTCTATGATATACTTATTTCAACTTAACCAAATCCTTTCAATATTTTACATTCCAAATAGTTTAGTACAATATTAGGGTGTTTTAAAAGCCAACCAATAGATAGACATGCAATGCTAACATCTTGCAAAAGCACAGTTAAACTATCACGCCTTAAAATCAGAGGGTGACTGACATGAAATGTGAACCATATTACACATCACTCAAATTTTAGATTGAAAAATCTTTTCATTTTAACACATAGTTGAATTTGTATTGAAAATTTTAACATGATTAAAAAAATTATTATAATAAAAGTTTCAATATTTTTATAGAAAATTCGACACAACCTTACTTGTAAATAGAATCTCCCAAAATTTCTACAACACAATATTTTACATAAAAATATGATACCATTCAGGAGTTTAGCTCCTTCCAGTCAGCACAAAACATATATCAAAATGTAAACCTAACTATAAACTACGTGAAGCACCTAACCTTACCTTTAAAATAAAATATGAATTCAAGCATTTACAATAATAATAATAATAATAATAATAATAATAATAATAATAATAATAATAATAATAATAATAAAGATGCTAGGCCAATTTCCACCTAGACTAGTATGCCCTTCAGAGGTCAACAGTGGGATCAGTGACAACTAATGAATCTGAGACCAAAATAAATTTTCAGTGAATAACATTCCAACAATAAATAATTTAAGATGAATAAAAATAAAAGTTTGAAATAATCATGTAAGTCAAAGAGACAATAATTTTCATAAAAAAATGTACAAACTTCAAAATAAAATAACACTATAAAATTTTGAATAAAATCTTAAACCATTAAACTATAATAGCAAATGTTAATATCACTTAATTTTTAGAAGTCACATAAACAAAATAAATACTTGTAAATGAATTACTAAATAAAAATCAATAAAATATGAAATCATCAAATGATTGGATTCATAATTATAGGGATTTATCAAAATAATTAACAAACGTGGACACACAATCACGAGTGTAAATAATCCAAACGCAGCTTATGCTACAAAAATAAACGTGAACACACAGTCCACAAGGGTAAATAACCAAACACAGTCGAAGCCACGAAACAAACGTGGATACACAATTTATGAGGGTAATGATAACCAAACGCGGCTCAAAACCACGAAATCAAACGTGAGTACAATGCTCACAAATAACCATCCCTCCATTCCATGTGTGTTGGCCATCGCACGGGACTAGCATCTCCTATAAACACCCTGCTTGCTAGGTGTACCATGGCACCCCCAGGGCTAATGAAACTGTCATTAGCAACCAGTGTTCCGTATAAAGTCCCTTTTTAAAACTATTTTCAAACATGCAAAAATATTATCACTTTCAAGACACAATTCTCTTTCTCAAAATCAAACTCGCATGAATACTTTTAAGTATTTCAACTTGCCAGAATTAAATTTCATATTCAATGCTCATGCTTGCATTTATTGAATAATTAAAAATTGTCAATGTTAATAAAAAGAAATTTTATTAATCCTGAAAGAGTATCTCATAAGGGGTAAAACATTCATATGCCATAATGAATTGTTTTTCACCACCATCTTAAAACTTAAAAATGAAAAAAATTTAATTAACAAAGTGTCCAATAACCAACATAATTATTATTAAAATAATTAATGTAACAAAATAAATTTTAATAAAAAAATTAATTGATAAATTAGTTGGAACGCTATTCACTTACCTGAAATTTTTTCAGAAGTCAAATTTCTCCTCTCAACTTTAATCAAACTTCTTCTATTCCAAACACCTTATAAATCATATTAAAATTTTATTCAACTCTCAGCCAGTACAATAAATCCATTTCAACAGTCTCACCAATAATCAAATATAATACATTTGAATCTTTAAAACCAAAGTTTTGTTTAAAAGATATTCTTCATTAGGATTTTGTCAAGATATTAAATACATCCTTTCCAATCCCCTCATAAAAAAAAACTCTAGCATTTCAATATTTTCTCAACAAACTATCGATCTCCAAGCATTCCAGCAAGCAAATGTTATTAATTTCATAGTCAAATGTCCTTTATAACTTTCAAGTCAAATTTATAGATTAATAACATCTAAGCTAACTCTACTTTCTATAAAAATCAATAAAATTTCAAAATCAAGTTCAATTCTTCTAATAAACATTTTAACAAATATCTCATAAGCACTAATCTCCAAGTGTCCCATTTACGCTCTTCTCTTCCACTTTTATTCTAACAATTACTTCAACACCAGCCATTCCAAACACATCACTCTTATCATAATTATTTACACAAACATCTTGGAAGCACCCACAAATAATTCTCATAATGACATTGTGTAAATCTATACAATAGTGCTCCATTTAGCCTTGAAACTAACAACCCAACACCATCAAGAAAATGCATTATAACAGCACCATACACCACAACCCATTCATTTAAAATTTTTCTCATATCTAAATAAATAAATATGAGGTATTTCTTTTAAGCAAATTTCCATCTTCAAGCCTAAAATAAATAAAATTCCCAATTCACACTTCCAATCAGCACCTAACAATAGAAAAATAATTGATTTTATTTCATCAATCTCATCAACATTCCCTAAATTCTCGGTCAAATAGCAGAAAGAAAGAAGCAAAAGTTCAGATCTCATACCTTTCAAGGATGAGCACGCCAAAAGCTAGAGGAAGAAAAAATACAATATGAAATTTATCTAAACCATGAGTCTCCATCACCACCTTGCACCCACAGCCAACAAGATCACAGTATAATAAGGAAGCAAGACACAGCCGACTTCGAAAAATGATGAGAACTAAAACACTATACAGCTCCACACTCCCAACGGCTGACCGAAAAATTAAGGGGTTCGAAGAGTTCAACTCAGCAACCAACAACAATGAACGAAAAGAAGAACAAGAAATCTACACACCTCCCAAACTCCCACGACAGCAACCAAGGAAGAGAAAAGAAATCATTCAGCGCCCGCCACTCCTAATGGCAGCAGCTTCGGCGAGCAGAGGAAAAGGTTGACGGCTAAGGAAGAAACTGATTGTGAAGGGAGGAGTTCAACGGTAAGAAGAAGAACCGACAGTGAGGAGAGAAGGAGAGCACAATGTCGGTCGATGGAGAAAGAAAGCGAAGAGAATGCTTTGTTTTTCGCACAGAAGAAAGAAGAAAAATCTAGATCTAAGAATAAATGAGACAATTACAAAAAAAAAGGACACAAAAACAATTACATAAAAGGACACAAAAAAAAATTACAAAAAAAAATATAAAAATTTTTTTAATTTAAAATAAAATAAAACTAAATTTTTACTCAATAAAATTTAAATTATAAATTTTTATAAATATTATTAATATAAGATCTAACAAACTATTACTGTTTACTTGTTTTAAATTTTAATAATTAAATAAAATATTTATTAAAAGAAAAATTTATTTAATTTAAAATTTAGAGTTGTTACATAAACCAACTCATCTGTCAAGAACAGAGAAAACCTCCTCCCCAATTTAGTGCCCTTGATAAATCGTTTCAGACTCAGAATTATGTTTTTCTATTACATCAAGGACCCATGCAACAATGTTATCACCGCCACATACCAACAGTTCAAAAAATATTGCACGATCTTGAAAAATTCCAACCCCACCTCAAGAGTCAAGACCTTGGGATGCACTTAACTCAAATATCTACAGTCATCGAGAAAAATTCAGCCCAGGCTCATTAAGACTATGGTATGAGATAAATGCACCCATTATAGATAAAGGCAAGAATTGCAAATTAATTATTTTAAATAGATTATTTTCTTTTGAAAAGATATTTAGCGGAATTCAGAGAAACATTAAGTTGCAGGATCATCCAGAGGTCTGTGAGAACAAAAGCCACGCTTTAAGACAAATTTGATGGGCGACAAAAAAAGAAGAATGCAGTATATGGTGTTTTCCAGGTTCCATCTGTCTTAGAAGCTGAGCAAATCTATCACGTATCAAGTTATGATTAACTTATATCATAACGGAACTTTGTCTCTTCACTTTGGAACTTATGAGCAGTCAAAGAAGACTATTACTTAATTAATAATGATAAAAGAAAGTTAGCTAGGTAGCTAGCTAGTTGCGAGTCATACAGCAGCTAACCCTTCGCATAAATGGAGGGGGATTATACTATTATTAAGAAGGAATCAAGGAAACTCCATTATTTTATTTTCCTTTCTCTTCAAAAAAAGAGAAGGAAATTTCTATATCCTTCAGTCACGTCTCAACAAATTATTTACATTTTGAGGACTACGGGTCCAAATCAGACAAGAAGATGCCAAAGGCTTGCACAATTTAATAGAGCAAGGTAAAATTAGAAAGTGTTTTCTAAGCCAATCAATATGTAGGTATGCATGTTGATCATAAAGCAATCAAAACACAAATAGAAAAATATAACGTCCCTGACATAGGATGAAAATACATAGAAATAAAAATCCTCTAAACATTCCATAAGATGGTCTTTGCATTTCATCTCAAAATATTCTAGACAAAAAAATTGGAATGCCAAAAAGATTAATTACAATGATGACAAAACTCTGCTGAGAATAAAAGATCTTACATAGGGAAGCAGAAGAAATCAAAGGCTGAGATTCAAAACAATATACCTCGGTTGTTCATTGTGTAAGGGAAAAGGTAGAGCCTATTGAAAAAAAAAAAAGGGAAAAAAAAAGAAAACTGAAATCATAGTACTCTATCTGTATATTAAACTGGTTAGGAATATGTATAAATAAATAGAGGATCAAAAATCAACAAAATCAATAAAAGATACAGAGGATTCAAGCACTCTACTGTTTTCGAATAATGTGGAGCTGAATCCTAGATAATTATACATTACCATCTCAAGAATCCCTGCAAACTCCATGCACATCGAAATTAGAAATCCAAATGATGACAAGAAAGCCTTGAACCAAAACCTCATCTATTCGCCCAAAATTTCTCTGGGTTCATTTTCTTCCCTTGTATGATTTGACGGGAAAATCACTGCAATCTATGGCTAAGCTTAAGGAGTTATCGAGGATTTTATCATCTGCCAAAGCCCCTAAGCCCATAAAAGCTCTTCCCAGATCTCCAAATTGTGTTGTGACTCTGACAGCTCTCAAATCTCAAGCATCGAAGGTAAAGATGGAATGCCCTGAAGGGGAGCAGACTAGGATTCCACTCTCCCACGTGGTCAGAGACTTAAAGAAGCACGAGTGAGAGTAAACAAACCCAACAAGATACTCGAGAACATCAATATCACGCCCCAAGATAGAGGGCAACCGATACGGGCGCAAACGATTTTACATATTTTCGTAAATTTTAAAATCAAAATTTTAAAATAATAATAATAACCTACAGCACCAACAGTGGAAATATGAACGTCTATCTTGGAAGAATAAAACAGAAGGAGATAAAGAATACCGATGGCAAATGGAGAAGAGAAGCTCACGCTCAGGTAACCACAAGACTCTCCACGGCAGAAACAAAGAGGAAGAAAATGAAACAAGCAACTAAACAGGGAGGGTAAGACCCGAATACAGCACGCCAGCAAGGAGAAAATCGTATCAGCAGCAACAGACCAAACTCGCGACAGCACCACCAGCAGCAACTCGAGCACGACGGCACAAACACAGACAGAGCCGAAGACCAAGAGGAAAAACAGAGACAGGGAACATGGAAGGAACGAACCAGAACAACTACAAGCTTCAACCTCACCAGTCACCACCGGAAACACGTTGGGGAGAAGAGCCAGCGATCACTGGAACGAGAAGAGGGTCGGAGATGTAGAGAAAATGGTGAATTGATCAGCTTCTCACACTCTCTCTCTCTCTCTCTCTCTCTGTGGCGATTTTTCTGGAATGGCCGAAGAAGAGAATGAAACTTTTATCGGATTTGAAGAGGGGTAATTTGGTAATTTTATAAACAAAAAGCAGAAAAAAAGATATCCTGATCTTCATCACATTCGAACACGTGACCTAATGAGAGAATCTATATTCAACTGCCACTACATTCGCTTTTTTCTTATCATAATGATTCTAAAAATTAATATAATTACTACTAAAAAAGAAACTTATATATTTAATTTTTACTTAAAATTCTTGGGTTATTACAATCAGAGAGATAAATAGGATCCTCGGCACTGACGTGCTCGCCGTACTTGCTAGCCTCGAGGAAGCGATCGATCCTTCTGAGTTCTGACAGGAACTAAACACCAGCCTTCTGGGACTTTGATACTGACTTAGAGGCCTTGGGCATGCCCATGCCACCCTTGGTCGCACCACCAACCAACTTCATGCCTCACTCCGATTTAACTTTAACCCTAGATTTTGCAGAGGAAGTGTCTGGCTTCACCTTGTCACTGTAATGGCTCCATAGGTGGAGATTTAAGCAGCATCTGAATAAATGAAAGGCTTCCATTAGCAAAAGTGATGAGAATGAAGGAGAGGAAGAAGATGAAAAGACTGATTTGAGAGATGATGTGAAATTAATATTTCTGATAACAAATTAAAATTTAAAATTTGAATTAAGGGAAGAGAGTGCTAAGATCAGTTAGCAGAGTCTCGAGAATATATGTATTGAAAACTGAAACATCTCTTTTCATTTGTCAACATGCAACATAATGGAAAATGCTCTTGTGATAAGTTGCTGCGTAAAATTTGAATTTGAAATTAACGCTCTCATGGAAAGTGATAAAAAAAAAAAAAAACAGTTGATTAAATGATCCCGTGGATTTAAATTTTTCAATTCAAAAATTGAAAACAAAAATGGCAGCACATGAATAATTAAAAAAATAATAAAAGACGTATACTTAAAAAATTAATTGAACCAATTGGAGAGAATAATTAATATTATACCAATATATATTGGTCAATAAGAGAAAAGAGATTTGTGACCAATTACCTTAAGTTTTGTATTGGTTGATTGTCAATTGTCAATTTATATAAAAGACATAATTCACAGTCTCGCCAATTTTAAAATTATGGAAAGAACTAAACATTTTAATCGTTTTCATGAGCATGGACCATAAAGAACATCGTTTCGCATTAAATATTAGCCGCTAATATCGCAAATGAAAATAACACGTTTATTTAATGTAATACCTCAACTAACTATATTACTTTCTTTCTTTTCTTCTTTTCTGGACAATCACTAATATTTATTTAAAATGAAAAAACGTTGCTTTTAAGTCTTAATACTTAAGGGAAATTATAACAAAGGGCCTGGAGAAGATAATATTTATTAGAAATGATCTTAAAAAAGTAATTATTTAGAATGATCAAATACCAAAATATAAATTTTAAAATACTAAATTGACCCTAATTACATCTCATACATTTATTAACCACACATCTCACACATTTTATTTAATAGTTACCAACAAAAACTCATTATTTGAGAGAAAAGTATTTCTTTTATGTGTGTGTGTATAATAAGGAAATGAAAAAAAAAAAGTTAAACAAAGCAACACTAATTCCCAGAAACTCGTAGTAAGTTAATAATCTCATCTCCCTTGAAAATTCATAATTGTAGAGATTGAGACAAGATATTCTTTGAAAATGTAGTAATTCTCTACAAGTATAATTTTTTAAATTATATTGATTTAATTTTTTAAAAGTAAATATTTTAAATTTATATTAATTCAATTATTTAAAAGTAAATAGTTTTTAAAATTACATTGATTTAATTGAATTTAATGCTCCTTTTTATTTTCTGTGTGGAATTCAAAACTGCACAATCTTATAACAGGGTTGTAACTGTCAATTACTTTTCACTCTAATTTTAATTTTTGTGGTCCTTTATAATAAATTTTAACAGTATCATATCACTCACCTTAATTTTCCCTAAAACCTTTTCCCAGATTTAAACTTTATCCCATCAATAAATTAAAAAAAATTAAATTAAAGAGTCCTTAGTTTTATTGATGACAATGAATTCTTATGAAATTTTTCTACGTGTATTATATATTTAAAATTTTGACTACATATAAACAACTCGTTGACATATCATACTTTATTAGTAAAATAACGTATTAAATATCTGTACAAATTTAAAATTATTAACTGTTAATTCTCAAATTTTAAAAATAAGTATATATATATGTATATTAAAATTAAGAGAGTTACGTAAAATATTATACAACGTAATTCGAATAATTTCAATCAAAAAGTAAATTTTGTTTCCGTATATTTTCCTTTTCACGCATCCAAGGACAAATTTTTTTTTTTTGGATTATAAATTTGAATTAGGATAAATTGGTGCACTGGCCAAAAAATGAATCTTCTGCCTAAAAATATGGACCAACTTTTTGAACATTTGGGAGTATAACAAGTTCACATTAATATACAAGGAGTTTATCATTAATATAAAAATAGCTTATCATTGAAAATTTAAAAATTTACAAACGGTTTATTATTGATATACAATGGTATATATCAAGAGTAAATATAATAAATCGACAATAATGTAAAATATAATAAATGTTTAGCTATTTATTTAGTTTGATCCTATAATATTAGTTATATTTGCAAAAGCTCATTTGAATTACTCCCTCAAGGCCAATTTATTGGGAAGAGATATTTTTTTTTTGCTTATATTTATAAATCATCTCATTTAATTTTCATCATAAATTCTTCCATTTGCTTTCTATTGAATGTTTGAGAGAAAAAAATATTTTATTAAAGTATGCATGTTTAATAGGAAAAAAATTGAGAAATTATTAAATTTTTAGACAAAGTAAATAAATTTTAAAATTTTTTTCAATTCTAATTAAACATGTTAAAAGTGATTTATAAATAGGATTAAAAAAATATTGATTTAGATACACACACCATCATTATGTCCTGCTCAGTCGTGGCCATAGATGTGATGTCTTTTATTTGGCCTCAATTAGGTGCTCAATTAAATCCCTAAAATGAAGAAGCATGATAATAAATTAAAGTTGATTTTTTTATTTTATTTAAGTAATTTTTTTGAGCTACAATAAATTGCACTTGACTTGACCATGAATTGTGCGTTCATAAATTTTGGTCGGTCCAAGTAAATTGTTTGTTCCGTTCAAAATTAATTTGGTGCATAAAAAATATTTCCATATAAAAGCTTAGTAAACGGATGTTGTGAAAAAGATTGCCATGATTGTGTTCAAGTGAAAAACTATTATGAAAGTTGGGAAAGACAAAGTTTGAACCGACAAGAGCATATCTAGTAATAGATATCTTCCGACCTGGTATTTAATTATAGATTGAGACCTCCCTTCCCCAGTTGCTTCCCTTAGAACATCATCCAAAAATACTTTTCTTTTTTTCAGTACAAATCTCTAGTATTCCAGGATTTTGATCCAAACTAATCCTGAAATACTAGATATTTGTATTAAAGTGTAAAAGATTGTGGCAAGATAATAATAGAAAAATTGTTGGGTCAGAAGTTTAATTGGGCCTAGAATAAAGAATTGGGCCTAGAAATGATGATCCAAAAATTACATAATAATCTTAAATAGAAATACTATAATAATTAACAAAGGTAGGTCTAGTTAATTAAAAAAATATATTAATGAAATCTCGAAACCATCCCACCCAAACCTTTATTTACTAAAAATATACATATAATCTTTCTTCAGCAAATCACAAGTGACATCTATATGTTTAAATAAAATTTCCAAATTCGCACCTTCCTTTTAATTAAAAATGAGTCCCACACATTTAAATAGACTCGCCGTCAATGAATCTCATATAATTAATTACATAAGGTTATATTATTGTCGAATTATTGATAAAACAATACAATCAAAAGAATCCGCATTAACTAATCCTTATTGGACGAATCTTGTTTACTGTTTAGACGAAAATATATGTGAACCACACAATCCTATCACAGTTCACATTTTCAAGTCATCATCCAGAAAGCGACTTCAATGCCAACTAATTAATTTGGTGAAATGTTTTGCGTGCTCAATATTACGTGTATAACAACCTCAAATTTATAAATTAATTTTTCATAGATTATTAATTCAATAAATTATTTTTTTTATTGAACCCTTATCATATCCTTATCATGGTAAAAAAATTTCTACCATGATACATCCAAAACAAGATATCACAGGTCTTAAAATATCTCAAAAAAAAAAAACAATTAGAATCATGAGGGACAGACATAATCCTCATGGCATGATATTCAAATCAGATCATAAATTAAGAGGGACAGACATAATCCTCTTAGTCATATAAATACTTTTAATAAAAAAAGATTAGAGTTTACATGCTTCACAAATAAGATATGTCATAAGTTGACACAAGATACATTGTATAATCTAAATTAAGAGGCAACGTAAAAGATGGTGCCTCATACACCAAAGTTATGCCTCTGGTGCTTTCTCGGTCGGACTCTCTCCTGTAAAAATATTAATCACAGGGAATGAGATTTAAAAGTTCCAGTAACCAAAAATTAATATGTAATAATGCATGCGGATGTAACTAATCATGCGATTGCTAAGTGGGCATACAAAAACATTTAATCGAACAATATTTTCAAACAAACCGAACAAGTATTTAATTGCATGACTGCACCTTATATCCTTCTTTCGCTATGCTCGGACGCCAAATCACCCGGCCAAAGGTGTGTTGGACCAAGCGACACGCCACTCATTGGGTCCAATGAGAGCTTACCACGTGGTAATAATTAACCGAACAGAAATTCTCAATAACACCATATATTAAAATACCCTGACAAGTCATGCATCATTTAAATATCCAAACAAGAATATATCTGAACAATAATATCTCATCATGATAAACAAAAATAAATTTTTAACTCACTTGACAATAATTTCAAACAAGTATATAACAGTATTTATTTTCAATAATTCATAACTTTTCCAAACAACAAGTCAATACATAACCATTCACAAACACACTCATCACAACACATTAATAATAGTTACCTTGTGTCTTGAATAACAAGTTTCCCTTCACAACTCCTCTTTCACCACTATCTTTGTCAACACAATCTACATAGTTATTTCATAATAGTATATATTAATTTTACATTAAAATAAATAACTCTAATTAAAAAGTTAGAAAGTCTTAGATTTATAATCCATATTAACACTAATTTAAGATTTATGCCTCATTTAACTTTCCAAATTCTTTTCTAAAATTCTCGTACCCTAATAAACTATTTTTAAACCTCAAATCACTTCTAGTATCACAATTTCATCCTTCTATATTCTAAAAATTCGTCCAAAAATAAATTAAAAATTTTAGAATTATCCTGAAGTCTCAAATTACTTTTCTATAACCTCAAAAATACCTATTCATACTTAAATAAATATTTAATAATCAGAGGTTCATCCCTACATCTCAGATTCAACATAAATTCAACCATATAGATCTAGAGTTTAACTTAAAAATTCTTAAACATGAGTTTCAACCTCAAAAAAATATTCTATAATATTTATTATATCCCTAAGAGCTTTAACCTATATTTTTAATCCATTATATCATCAGATTAACTATCCTATAAAAAAATCCTAATCAGAATATTTACTCTATTCTACAAAATAATCATATCACTAGAAAGATAATATTATTTAGAAAATAATTATAAAATTAATTTTATACTTAAATAAATTTTTTAAATGCTAATCTAAACAGGAAAGTTGGAACATACCTGAAGAAAAAAAAATAATCTCCCCTTGCGAGAAAACGCCGAGCAATGTGAGAGAAAGAGAGAAAAATAATATAAAAATAGGATTGTGGGTCCCAAAATTATATTAAAAAAACTATAGGTTTGAATTTAATTATTCAAACCTTTGGGCCATTATTTACAATTTTCACAAATTATATCTTGAGTCTTTAATTGCAATTTTCACAAATTGCAAAAGTTTCTTTTTCTTCGTTCTGCGTCTCCTCACGCCTGCTGCGTCACTCTTTTATACACGAGGAACGTTTCTCTATTTCCACATCTAATCGATGTGAGACTTCTACAGTTCTTTTTTTTTTTACTTTCTTTTCTTTTTTTTAACTCACACACACATATTTTTTTTATTATTCTAAATCTTAAAATTATATCTTAATAAAATATTTCTTATATAATTTTTAAACTTAAGTTTTAAATTCATAATTAAATTTCTAACCATATTATTATTTCTAAATAATCTCAAATAATATAAATTCCTATTATTAACTTAAATTTCATATTTTTTTACCTAAAAATTAAGATGTTACAATGTGCATACCTCTATAAATATACACAGGCCAAGGCACTAACATTATTCCAAAACCACAAGTTCAATCCCAAAAACATGTCCAATGTTGTAACAATAATCTCCAGATTTTCTCTTCAACTATTCAGCATGTCCTTCAACTACCTCAAATGGGTTCTTGAGTTCCTTCTCTACCACCCATTTTACAGCATGCGTGTTCATCATCATCAACCTCTGCTTCAAGAGTTTCATCAGATCGTTACAGAAGAAGAAGAAGAAGAAGAAGAAGAAGAACTGGAGATATGGCGTGCTGGTGGAGAAGAAGAAGAAGAAGTGGACTGTGCAGTGTGTCTGAGCAAGATTGGTGAAGGAGACGAAATTAGAGTACTGAGGTGTGAGCATGTTTTTCATAGGCTTTGTTTGAATCAATGGATTGGGTTCAGCAACTTTACTTGTCCTCTTTGCAGAGACTTTCTGGGTTGTGGGATTAGAACTGTACTCAGTGGTGAGAGAGGAATTAGAGCTAATCGTGTTCTTTTCTTCAAGTTTTCCTCATTCTCGTCTGATAATTCTGAGTCTCAGAACTGGTGGCTACGGTGAGTCTTAGGATAAAAGAATTATTGTACCCCAAAGAACAGACATAAATTTGAGTTATAATTTAATATCAGTAGACAAAACTAATCAAGGATGTTATATAAATATATATATATATATATATATCAAATAAGGTGAATGTCTGTAATATTGTAGTGTATATTGGTAATAGATTACATCTCATAATCTATGAAAGTCCACTGATATTGAGATGGAAAAGTGTCCTTATCTGTTATCTCTCCTCACTTCCTTTCTTGCTAATTTATTTTTACTGCCTCCACGTAAAAGGAAAAATATGTGGTTCTTTCAATCCTTACCGGTAAAGATGTTCACATTTATTCATAAAAAGGAAAAAAAAACAAAACAAAACAAAAGAAGAAGTTGTTCACGTTTATTCATTCAATATATATTTATATATACATTCACACTTGTAGTATTCAAGAGTGTTTTTAATAAGAGAATATTTTCACGCAATTAAAATGCCCTAGTTTTCTGATTTCGCTATATGTCTTGTTCCTATTTTAGCATGAAAGTTATTTTATAGATTCAATTAAAAGGAAATAAAGAATATGAAAACTTTTGAATAATTTTTTTTAGTTTTCTAAAGTATCTTTATAGCCAACAGTCATGAGATTGATCTCTTAAGGAATCTAAACACCATTTAAAATGTCATCGTCTTTTAAGTGATGCTCCCTACTAGAAATCAAACACTTTGAATAATTACTTCACTAATAAAATAAACAATTATAGTATTATTATTAGTAATAAATAACTGCCTCCAATCCTATTTGTAAGGCATAAAGATTATAACTTTTTTGTCTAATTTATAAATCATGTCATTAGTTTTTTTTATCAAAAGTTTCTCTTTTACCTTCCATTAAATGTAGGTGAAAAAATGTGTATATTTAATAAGGATAAAATTAAGCTTACTAAAAATAAGAAAGTAAGTTAAAGTTAAAAATACTTGGAAATATAACTTGTATCCTCATTATTCTCCAAAATCATTAAAATGTGAAGTTATATAAATACAAGTTATACATTCATTGCAAAGGTTAATTCTTCATCCCGAATTCTTCACATCAAAACGAAATATTCACTGCCAAAGATAAAACAAAATATTAGATCATACAGGTTATATAAAATTAATAAAAGAGACAAAAAGAAAATTTGAGTCCCAAGAACAGGTGTGAAGGGAGAATATTTCCTTTCATGCGGAAAATGATTGCAAATATATATAGGTGGGTGGGAATGTTTGTGACTGACCCCTATTAAAAAAAAACAAAAAAAAATAAAAAAAGAAAAAAAAATAAAAAGAAAAAAAAAGAAAAAGAAAAACGAATGGTCCTGAATTTACTGATTATTCAAAATAATTTTAAGCAAATTTCAAAGTAAAGAAATATCATTCAAGAATCACTGAGTAAATTTAATCTCAAACACGAACAAAAAAAAAATTCTGAAATATCACTGCTAAACCAAATAACTGATTTGAAAATCATTTTTAATGTTTAAAAAGATCATAATACCCTTGTTTTTTTTATAAAACTTGTCGACTAGCGAATGGTTTGTTAAATACATATAAGTACTTGTTAATTAATGAATGATAACTTATTGAAATACTTTTCCTTCCCAAAATTGAGTTCTTTTCGATTTTAAATGTTTGAACTCATCAATTAGCAAATAGTTTCTTATTAAATACGAATAGGTACTGATTAATTAATAAATAATTACTTGTTGAAATATAATCTACACTTATCCCTTCTCACGACCAAGCATTTTTAAATTCTTGAACTTATTAATTAGCAAATGAGTACTTGTTAATCAACAAATGGTTACTTGTTGAAACATCAATTATTCTTGTCCCTTCTCACAACCAAACTTTTTTATATTTTTAAATTTATCAATTAGCAATTGGCTTTTTATTAAATTTGAATGAATGCTTATTAATTAACGAATTATTACTTGTCAATTAACAAAGAAAGGTAGGGCATTATAGTCTTTTTTCATTTAAAATTATTTTCAAGTTAATCCCTTGATCCTGCATTAATATCTTTTAATCTTTTGATCCTTAATTAATATTAAATATTGTCAGCAGTCCTTGAATGATGTTTTCCCTATATTACATCAAAAAATATTAATTCAATATCTGAAGTCAAAATTATATAAAGAAAAATCTTCATAATGCCAATTCAGTGGTTGTTGAAGCTTGAGGAGTCCCACACGAGTCCTACGTTTCGCAAATCTTTGCCATTGACCAGTCCACAGCAAAATTGATATGAATATGGAGATTAGGAAAAATCATAAATAAGCACTAATGCAAGTTATTATTCAAAACCACGAAATTATATAGTTGAATTTTTGGATCACAGTGCTTTGTTTAGTTGTAAAGTTAATAATTTGACAAAAACGTTCTTTTACAATGACCAAGTTTCTTAGTCCGGGAGTAAAAAAATTTCAATTTTTTAATCCCTTCAATTAAATTTTCAATCCAATTAAAATGATTTTGTCACTATCAAATTTTAAGTTGGCCAATTGTAAAATTGGGAGTTAAAAATTTTCGAATTCAAATAAAATAATTTTATAAAACCTTTCAAACTAAATTTCCAACTAAACTAAAACAATTTCACTACCAATGAATCTCAAAACTACAAAACAAAGGGGCCACGATCCTAAAATTTAATTTCGTGGTTTTGTGGTCCCGATTAGTTATTTGTGATCTTCGAAGGTTTGTATTTGTGATTTTTCCATAGAGATTTGTGATTCGATCTCCCACAACCACATTTCAAATGGCATTTTCAAACAGGTTGGGCGATTTAGTGAACAAAAAAGTCGAATTGGGACATGTTTGGCCGTATTAGGCAATGAGAGAATTAGAGAAAACTAGATGGAAGAAAAAATGGAAGAGACAATGATGGATGAACCCGACACCAAAATGCATATAGAGAGAGATTTTGGGGAGGGGAGATCACATATTTCCCAACATCAGATAGTTGTTAATCATCGTTTGCTTAATTGTCAATTGAATAACTCTACTTATAATTATTTAAGTAGTTTATCACCCGTGCGTTGCACGGGACATTATTTTTAAAAAAATTCATCTAAGTATTGAATAACAAAATCAGTACATATTAATATTTACACGAGCAAAACAATACAAAAAAATTTCTTGGTGAATAAATAATATGTAATAACTCATAGCAGTAAACACATGCTCAAGTAGTTGATATAAGACTAATTAAGTTTATATATCTTGAAACAACTTCTATATTCTTCACAATTGTTTCAAACTTTTTACAATAAAATTTAGCTTCATCAGGAACAACTTCTTTTATATACTTCTTGCAAGAGTTGTAAAACCGTCCACGCTCAAGTCTTGAACCTCACAATAATAGTAATAGTACATAGATATATATATATATATATATATATAGTGTCTTGTAATGTTCATGTATATGTTAGTACACATGCAGAAAAAAATCATTTAAAAGTAAAGTTGGTAATGTAAGCCAACTCAAAGGTTGTGGGTTGCAAGTTTTGCAGGATAAGTTGATAACTTGCATCTTGTGCGTGTTGTAATTCTGCCAACTCACACAAGTCGCAGCAAATTGGCCTGCCAAACTGCCAGTGAAAATATATTTTTTATAATTTTAAAAATTATAAATTCACCTCTTTTTATTATTTTTTGCTGTAAAAAAATCATATATTTTCCATCTCGCATGGATTATACAAATTAAGGATTCAAGCACTCCACTGTTTTCGAATAATGTGGATCTGAATCCCAGATAATTATTCATTACCATCTCAAGAATCCCTGCAAACTCCATACGCATCAAAATCAGAAATCCAAGTGCTGACAAGAAGGCCTTGAACCAAAACCTCATTTATTGCTTGCCCAACATTTCTATTGTGTTCATTTTCTTCCCTTGTATGATTTGACGGGAAAAACACTGTAATCTATGGCTAAGCTTAAGGAGTTATCGAGGATTGTATCATCTGCCAAAGCCCCTAAGCCCATTAAAGCTCTCCCCAGATTTCCGAATTGTGTTGCGACCCTGACAGCTCTCAAATCTCAAGCACCGAAGCTAAAGATGGAAAGCTCTGAAGGGAAGCAGATTAGGATTCCACTCGCCCACGTGGTCAGCGATTTAAAGAAGCACGAGCGAGAGTTAACGAACCTAGCAAGATACTCGAGAACATCAGAGAGATAAATAGGATCCTCGGCACTGACATGCTCGGCGTACTTGCTAGTCTTGAGGAAGCGATCGATCCTTCTGACAAGGAAATAAAAGCCAACCTTCTGGGACTTTGATACTGACTTAGAGGCCTTGGGCATGCCCATGCCACCCTTAGTCGTACCACCAACCAACCTCATGTCTCACTCCGATTTAACTTTAACCCTAGATTTTGCAGAGGAAGTGTCTGGCTTCACCTTGTCACTCTAATGGCTCCATAGGTGGAGATTTAAGCAGCATCTGAATAAATGAAAGGCTTCCATTAACATAAGTGATGAGAATGAAGGAGGAAGAAGATGAAAAGACTGATTTGAGAGATGATGTGAAATTAATATTTCAGATAACAAATTAAAATTTAAAATTTGAATTATGAGAAGAGAGTGCTAAGATCAGTCAGCAGAGTCTCGAGAATATATGTATTGAAAACTGAAACATCTCTTTTCATTTGTCAACATGCAGCATAATGGAAAAAATGGTAGATATTAATGCTCTTGCGATAAGTTGCTGCGTAAAATTTGAATTTGAAATTAACGCTCTCGTGGAAAGTGATAAATTAATGCTCCCGTGGATTTCAATTTTTCAATTCAAAAATTGAAAACAAAAAGAGCAGTACACGAATAATTAAAAATAAAAAAATAAAAGATGTATACTTAAAAAATTAATTGAACCAATTGGAGAGGATAATTAACATTATACCAATGTATGTTGACCAATAGAAGAGAAGAGATTTGTAGCCAATCACCTTAAGTTTTGTAGTGGTTGATTTCAATTGTCAATTTATATAAAAGACATAATCCACAGCCTCGTCAATTTTAAAATTATGGAAAGTACTAAACATTTTAATCGTTTTCATGAGCATGGACCACAAAGAACATCGTTTCATTAAATATTGGCCGCTAATATCGCAAATGAAAATAACACGTTTATTTAATGTAATAACTCAACTAACTATATTACTTTCTTTCCTTTCTTCTTTTTTGGCCGATCACTAATATTTATTTAAAATGAAAAAACGTTGCTTTCAAATCTTAATACTTCGGGGAAATTATAACAAAGGGCCTGGAGAAGATAATATTTATTAGAAATTACCTTAAAAATAGTAATTATTTAGAAGGATCAAATACCAAAATATAAATTTTAAAATACTAAATTGCCCCTAATTAAATCTCATACATTTATTAACCACACATCTCACACATTGTATTTAATAGTTACCAACAAAAACTCATTATTTGAGAGAAAACTATTTCTTTTATTTGTGTGTGTGTGTATAATAAGGAAATGAAAAATAATAAATTAAAACAAAGCAAAACTAATACCCAGAAACTCATAGCAAGTTAATAATCTCGTCTCCCTTGAAAATTCATAATTGTAGAGATTGAGACAAGATATTCTTTGAAAGTGTAGTAATTATTTACAAGTATGTTTTTTTAAAAATTATATTGATTTAATTTTTAAAATAAAATATTTTAAAATTATATTAATTCAATTATTTACAAGATTTTTTAAAATTATATTGATTTAATTGAATTTAATACTACTTTTTATTTTCTATGTGGAATTGAAAACTGCGCAATCTTATAACAGGGTCGTAACTGTCAATTACTTTCCACTCTACTAATTTTTATGGTTCTTTATAATAAATATTAACAGTATTATATCATTCACCTTAATTTTCCCTAAACCCTTTTCCCAGATTTAAACTTTATCCCATCAATAAATTAAAAAAATTAAATTAAAGTGTCCTTAGTTTTATTGGCAATGAATTCTTATGAAATTTTTCTAGGCGTGTTATATATTTAAAATTTTGACTACATATAAACAACTCATTGACATATCATACTTTATTAGTAAAATAACGTATTAAATATCTGTACAACTTTAAAATTATTAATTGTTAATTTTCAAATTTTAAAAATAAGTGTATATATATATATATATATATTAAAATTAAGAGAGTTACGTAAAATATTATATAACATAGTTCGAATAATTTCAATCAAAAAGTAAATTTTTGTTTTGTATATTTTCCTTTTCACGCATTCAAGGACAATTTTTTTTTTTGGTTATGAATTTGAATTAGGATAAGTTGGTGCACTGGCCAAAAAAAAAAAACCAAAGAAATCTTATGCCTAAGAAATATGGACCAACTTTTTGAATATTTGGGAGTATAATAGGTTCACATTGATATATAAAAAATTTATTATTGATATACAAATGGCTTACCATTAAAAATTTTAAAATTTAGATGAGGTTTATTATTGATATACAATGGAATATATCAATAGAAAATATAATAAACTAGCAATAATGTAAAATATAATAAATATTTAATTGTTTACTTAGTTTGATCCTATAATATTGATTATATTTGCAAAAGCCCCTTTGAATTACTCCCTCAAAGCCTATTTATAAAGTAGAGAGAATTTTTTTGTTTATATTTATAAATCATCTTATTAAATTTTCATCACAAATTCTTTCATTTGTCCTCCACTAAATGTTAAAAAGAGAAAATATATTATTAAAGTATGCATATTTAATAGGGATAAAGTTAAAAAATTATTAAATTTTTAGACAAAGTTAATAAATTTTAAAATTTTTCTTAATTATGATGAAAATGTTAAAAGTTACTTATAAATAAAATCAGATAAATATTAATTACTTTAGCTATTCACACCATCATTTATGTCCCACTCAGTGGTAGCCATAAATGTGATGCTTTTTATTTGGCCCTAATTAGGTGCTCAATTAAATCCCTAAAATGAAGAAGCATGATAATAAATTAAAGTTGATTATTTTATTTTATTTAAGTAATTTTTGTGACCTATAATAAATTGCACTTGACCGTGAATTGTGCGTTCATAAATTTTGTTCGGTTCAAGTAAATTGTTGGTTCTGTTCAAAATTAATTTGGTGCATGAAAAATATTACCACATAAAAGCTTAGTAAACGGATGTCGTGAAAAATATTGCCATGATTGTGTTCAAGTAAAAAACTACTGTAAAAGTTAGGAAAGACAAAGTTTGAACCGACAAGAGCATATTTCAGGTAAAAAAGAAAAAAGAAACCGAGAAGAGCATATCTAGTTATAGATATATTTCGATCTGGTATTTAATTATAGATTGAGACCTCCCTCCCCAGTTGCTTCCATTAGAATATCTTCCAAACATACTTTTTTTTTTTTGGGTACAAATCTCTAGTATTTCAGGATTTTGATCCAAACTAATCCTACAAAACTAGATATTTTTATTAAAGTGCAAAAGATTGTAGCAAGATAATAATAGAAAAATTGTTGGGTCAGACGTTTAATTGGGCCTAGAATATAGAATTGGGCCTAGAAATGATGATCCAAAAATTATATAATAATCTTAAATAAAAATACTATAATAATTAACAAAGATAGGTCTAGTTGGTTAGAAAAATATATTGATGAACTCTTGAAACCATCTCACCTAAACCTTTATTCACTAAAAATATACGTATAATCTTTCTTCAGCAAATCAGAAGTGACATCTCGTCATGCCCAAAAATAGAGGGTGATCAGTATGGAATGTGAATCGTGCCACACATTCCCGTAAACCTCAAAGCATAAGTTAATTTCATTTCTAAAATATAATCAAATGTATATTGATACTAATCATTATAACAAAGTTTTAATATTTTATGAAAATTTTAACAAAATTTCCCCTATAAATAGGATCTCTCGAAAATTCTACAATACAAAATTTTTACAAAAATCTTATATCAATTAGGAGTTCAACTCCTCCCAACTAGCAAACAACATATATATGTGTGTGTATATAGAGATATATATATATATATATATATATATTAAATAGAAACCCTAGCTATAGTCATGGAGCACCTAGCTATCTTTTTCAGAATGAAATACACATAAATTGTCATTATATCAAAAGGAGGGACTTCCATCAACTCTTCACTTAGCACGCGTAAAAGTTCTCAAGATCAATATCAGGTCAATGTCAGTTAAAGTATCGGAGATCAAAAAATATTTTTCAATGAATAACGTCCCAACAATAAATAATTTAACATGAATAAAAAGGAAAGTTTGAAAATTATGTAAATTAAGAGAGAACAATTTTCATATAAAAAATTTAATAAACTTCATTATAAAATAGCTGTATAAAATTGTAAATAAAATTTTAAACCATTGAATTATTATAACAATTATTAATATCACTTAATTTCAAGAAAGCACATAAATGAAATAAATAAAAAAACTAATGAAAAAATAAAATTATCAAATAATTCGATTTAAAATTATAGGGACTTATTAAAACAATTAACAAATGTAAACACACAATCCACGAGAGTAAGCAACTAAATGCAGCCGAAGCTACAAAACAAAGGTGGACACACAATCCACGAGAATAATGCTAACCAAACCAAACGTGGCTTGAAACCATAAAAACAAACGTGAGTACGAGACCTAGAAATAACAAACATAAGAACAAAGCTTACAAAAATTAAACTAGCTAGTCATTAACCATGGCGCGCTAAGGGTTAACGGAACTATCGTTAGCAACCACTGTTCTGTATAAAGTCCTTTTCAAATCCATTTTCAAACATGTGAAGAAATCACCAGTAATATATAAAGTTTTCATCTATCAAAGTCGAACTCGTATGAATCATTTTTGTATCAATCCAATATTTGATAGCATGAAATCTCTTAATCAAAATTCAAATTTGTATTTATTAAAATTATCAAATCTAATAAAGATTTTCACAAAATAAAGTAACTTAAGTATCAAAATAAATAATAATCACATTATTGTTATTAAATGATTTACATCAAAATGTAATATTTTAGCAAAGATAAATTTAATTAAAAAATTAGTTGAGATACTATTCACTTACCTGAGTGTTTTTCAAAGATTCTAAAACTTGCTTCTCTTAACTTTTGACCTTTATTCTAATGAAATCCTTAATGTCTTAACAAACAAGTCAAAATTCTAAATAGAAAGCAAGAATGGCAGCAAAGAAGGAACAAAGAAGAGCTTCAGGCTTCCACATGTATGAGAAGGAAGGAGACCAAAATCCAACTAGCAAACAACATCATCGATCTTCATCCGCGATAAACAGAGCAGAAATAGGGAAGAGATTGTTAGCCACTCCACATGACAGAGATGAACAAATCGTTGAAAGCACATAATGAAGGAACAGCCAATGATAGGGAAAGAGAAGCAGTAGCTCGACTTCACTATGGCGAGCAAACAAGAGCGACGAGAACGACAGTAGACAAGCAACAGTAGCAATGCGAATTCACCATTGACAGCGAGTTAAGAATGTGGGTAAGGTTTAGAGAGATGAACCGACTATATGAGGATCTAGAGAGGTGTATGATGGCGGTGAGAAAAAAAATCGAGATGCTCTATTTTTTTTTCTTTTTTTATCTACGTGAAAGAACTAATTCAAACCAAAAGAAGTAATGGGAAAAATTACAAGAAGAGCAGAAGAAAATCACAATAAGAGGCACAAAAAATTTACAAGAAAGGACACAAGGTTTTCCTACAATTTTAAAACTAAATTTTTACTCAGAAAAATTGAAACTTTGGATCCTTGAGAAAATTTTTATCATAAGTTTCTCTCAACTACCAATTCTACTTATTCTAAAATTTATTTAAAGAAAATATCTTTTGGGAGAATTTTCTTTTTCAATCTAAAATTGAGGGTCATTACACATCTATATGTTTAAATAAAATTTCAAAATTCGCACCTTCCTTTTAATTAAAAATGAATCCCACGCATTTAAATAGACTCGCCGTCAATGAATCTCATATAATTAATTACATAAGTTTATATTGTTGTAGAATTATTGATAAAATAATACAATCAAAAGAATCCACATTAACCAATCCTTATTGGACGAATCTTGTTTAGACACAAATATATGTGAACCACACAATCCTATCACAGTTCACATTTTCAAGTCATCATCCGGAAATTGACTTCAATGCTAACTAATTAATTTGGTGAAATGTTTTGCGTGCTCAATATTATGTGCTTACCTCTATAAATATATACAAGCCAAGGCACTAACATTACTCCAAAACCACAAGTTCAATCCCAAAAACAACATGTCCACTGTTGTAACAATAATCTCCAGATTTTCTATTCAATTGTTCAGCATGCTCTACAACTACCTCAAATGGGTTCTAGAGTTCCTTCTCTACCACCCATTTTACAGCCTGCGTGTTCATCATCATCAACCTCTGCTTCAAGAGTTTCGTCAGATCGTTACAGAAGAAGAAGAAGTGGAGATATGGCGTGCTGGTGGAGAAGAAAAAGACTGTGCAGTGTGTCTGAGCAAGATTGGTGAAGGAGACGAAGTTAGAGTACTGAGGTGTGACCATGTTTTTCACAGGCTTTGTTTGAATCAGTGGATTGGGTTCAGCAACTTTACTTGTCCCCTTTGTAGAGACTTTCTGGGTTGTGGGATTAGAACAGTACTCGGGGGCGAGAGAGGAATTAGAGCTAATCATGTTCTTTTCTTCAAGTTTTCTTCATTCTCGTCTGATAATTCTGAGTCTCATAACTGGTGGCTACGGTGAGTCATAGGATGAAAGAATTATTGTATCCCAAAGAAAAGACAAATAAATGTGGGTTATAATTTAATATCAGTAGACTAAACTAATCAAGGATGTCATATATATATATATATATATATATATCAAATAAGGTTAATGTCTGTAATATTGTAGTGTATGTTTGAAATAGATTAAATCTTATAATCTATGAAAGTCCTCGGATATTCAGATGGGAAAGTGTCCTTTTCTGTTGTCTCTCCTCACTTACTTCCTTAATAATCTATTTTGCTTCCCGTGGTCCTTTCAATCCTTATCGGTAAAGATGTTCACATTTATTCATTAAAACAAAAAGCAAAAGAAAAGAAGAAGTTGTTCACGTTTATTCATTCAATATATATATACATATATTTACATAGTGTTTTTAGTAAGAGAATATTTGTACGCAATTAAAATGCCCTGGTTTTCTAATTTCTCTATATGTCTTGCTCCTATTTTAGCATGGAAGTTATTTTATAGATTCAATTAAAAGGAAATAAATAATATGAAACATTTTGAATTTTTTTTCAGTTTTCTAAGGTATCTCTATAGCCAACACCTATGAGGCTAATCTCTTGAGGAATCTAAACATCATTTAAAAGGGTTATCATCTTCAAAGTGATGCTCTCCACCAGGAATCGAACATTTTGAATAATTGTTTCACTAATAAAATAAACAATTATAGCATTATTATCAATAATAAATAACTCCCTCCAATCTTATTTATAATGCATAAAGTTATAATTTTTTTATCCTATTTATAAATCAAGTCATTAGTATTTTATTATAAGTTTCTCTCTTTTACCTTCCATTAAATGAATGTGAAAAAATATATATGTCTAATTAGGATAAAATTAAACTTAACACAAAAAAGAAAGATAAAGTTAAAACTACTTGAAAATATATCTTGTATCCTCATTATTCTCCAAAATCATTAAAATGTGAAGTTATAGAACATGCAAGCTATATATTCATTGCAAAGGTTAATTCTTCATCCTGAATTCTTCATATCAAGATCATACAAATTATACAAATTAATAATAAAAGAAACAAAAATAAAATTTGAGTCCCCAGCACAGGTGTGAAGGGAGAATATTTTTTCATATATATATGTATATAGGTGCGTGGGTATGTTTGTAACTCACCCCTATTACCCAGAAAAAAAAAAAAGAATGGTCTTGAATTTTCTGATAACTCAAAATAGTTTTAAGGAAAATTCAAAATAAAAAAATATCATTCAAGAATCACTAAGTAAATTTAATCTCAAACAACAACAACAAAATTCTGAAATATCACTGTTGAACCAAGAAACAGATTGGAAAATAATTTTAGATGTTAAAAAAGACTATAATACCTTTGTTGTCTTTTCTTTTTATTTTTTAAAACTTGTCAACTAGAAAATAATTTCTTGTTAAATGCAAATAAATACTTGTTAAATAATGAATAATTACTTGTTAAAACATGATCTACATTTGTTTATTTCCACAATTCAAGTTCTTTCAAATTTTAGATTTTTGAACTTATCAATTAGCAAATAGTTTCTTATTAAATGCGAATAGTTATTTGTTAATTAATAAATAACTATTTATTGAAACATAATATACATTTGTCCCTTCTCACAATCAAGTATTTTTAAATTTTTGAACTTATCAATTGGTAAATGATTTTTTGTTAAATACAAATAAGTATTTGTTCATCAACAAATAGTAACTTATTAAAAACACTTATCCCATCTCACAATTAAACTCTTTCATATTCTTAAATTTATCAATTAAAAAATAATTTCTTATTAAACTTGAATAAGTACTTGTTAATTAACGAATTGTTGCTAATCCATTAAAAAAGAAAGGCAGGGATATTATGGTCTTTTTATTTAAAATTATTTTCAAGTTAATTCCTTAATCATGCTGTGATATTTTTAAATTTTTTAATCCTTAATTAATATTAAATATTCTTAGCAGACCTTGAATGATATTTTCCCTGTACTGCATGAAAATATATTAATTCAATATCCGATGTCAAATTATTTACAGAAAAATCTTCGGAATGCCAATTCAGTGGCTGTTGAAGCTTGAGGAGTCCCACGTGAGTCCCACGTTTCGTAAATCTTCGCCATTGACTATTCCACAACCACGAATTTATAAAATTGAATTTTTGGATCATGGTCCTTTTTTAAGTTTTAAAAATAATAATTTGACTAAAACATTTTGTTTCTCTAGAGACCAAGTACGGGAGTTAAAAAATTTTTCAATTTTTTAATCTCTTCAATTAAATTTTCAATCCAATTAAAGTGATTTTATCACTATCAAATTTTAAGCTGGCCAATTGGGAGTTAAAATATTTCCAATTCAAATAAAATAATTTTATAAAACCTTTCAAACTAAATTTCCAACTCAACTAAAATAATTTCAATACCAGTGAACCTCAAAACTACAAAAAATAAAAAGGGGGTCACAATCCTAAAATTTAATTTCATGATTTGGTGGTTCTGATTAGTTATTTGTGATGCTCGAAGGTTTTTATTTATGATTTTTCCATAGAGACTAGTGACTCGACCTCCCACAACCACATTTCAAATGGCATTATCCAAACAGGTTGGGATTGATTTAGTGAACAAAGAGGATGAATTAGGACATGTTTGGCCGCATTAGGCGATGAGAGAATTAGAGAAAACTAGACGGATGACAAAAATGAAAGAGAAAATGTGAATGAACCCAACACCAAAATGCATATGGAGATATTTTGGGGAGGGGGAGAAAATGCTTTTTCACATGTTGCCCAACATCGGATAGTTGTTAATTATCATTGCTTAATTGTCAAATTGTCAATTGAGTAACTCTATTAATAATTATTTAATAGTAATTGACAACTTAAATAAAGGACATGAAACTTTGGAGCTTATATGAGATGTAAGAATAATTTTTCCAAAAAAATTATTAGGGACAAACAAACTTATTAGTTTGTGTAATTTTGGTAACTAATATTTAGGGACGAAGGGAGGAATAATAAACTCATTTATTACAGATGTGGGGGAAAAAATAACTGGTTAGCATTAGGGATATATTTGAAAAAATTTTACAACTTCCTACAATTATAAGGGAGAAAAAACATAGTATAAAATTTTGGGTCAACCTATTCAATTGAGTCAATAAACTGTTAAATTAGTGTCTTAATTTATTTAATAAAATATTTTATTTATGATTAATTTTATCTTGATTCAACTAAAATTTTAATTATTAATTCTTGAATCAATATTTTGAGGCTTTTAGTAATTTTAAAAGTAGCAAAAGTCATTAAAAACTAGATGCATGAGAGGGAGGGAGGGAGGAAATAACACACATGTAAACCCCAAAAAATGGTTATAAAATAAAAACCTTATTTATTAGCTATTTCCAATATTCTCTTGTTATTCATACTCCTTGTAAGGTAAGGGGAAAAAAAATTCAGAAATGATGGATTTTTTCACTTTAAATGAGATAATTCTAAGCGATATATATGACTGTCTCGTGTGTGTGTGTGTGTGTGTCAGAATATTAAAAAAAATTCACAAAAAACAAAATCAATGGTTGTTGGAGATCATCGATTCCCATTGACTAAGTCCATGGAAACATTGACTCAAATAAGGAAATTTATGTAATTCCACTTCCCGCAGCCGCGTTTTTCTCCTTTGGCGAAACTCTTTCACGTTATTAACATCGCCGATTGGAACTCTACGAAAAAAAGTCTCCAACTATTAAGGTTAGAATAAGAATGTTCACACGTTGGACTAAGCTCGACCTCAGCTTGATGGCATATTACTGATTACTGAACACCCAGTTTTTTTTTTTTTTTAAAAAATGAGAAATTATATTAACATAATAAAACGAAAATACAAGTCAAATTCAGAGGTTCAAAATTTGCTCATTTATCCTTTTTTATTAATAAAAAGATAATTACCTTCATCTAAAGTAATTTTATTTGAAAAGTAATGTTAGGATTAAAAGTAGCATTTTCTAAAATTATGAATACTCAATACGCAATATTATACATTACTTTAGCCTAATATAAACTGAAGAAATCAATTTAAAATTTAAAAAAGATAAAAGATTAAAGAGCTTAAAAAGTCTTCAAGATAATTATAACATGTTTTATCTAAATAATCATAATACCATTAACATATGATACATCAAGAAAAAACAAGCATGTAAAATCAATCCATATTCATGAAAAAGTATTATAAAGAAACATTCAAAAGAAAACAGAGAACACCACAAACAAAATACAGATAAAGATGAAGCTGCTTGTGGGATGCAGAACTCTAATATCAAATTAAATAGTATAAATTGTGAACTGACTTGCTATCATATTATCTATACCACTTTAATATAAAAGAAAATAAATAAATAATGGATGATATATAACTTTGATAAATTATGCTATTGAATAATAGTACTTGAATTACCATAAAATACATTGGAAAAGAGGTCTAATTTGTGATGTAAGCTTCAGCCTTCAAGCCACTAGCATATTACTTTTTCGCTAAATATTTCCTCATGAATTTGTGTTAGTGTGTTCCAATTTGAAAGTAACACTAATTCTAATAAAATAACATCTCGTTAACATTAAAAGTACTGGCTCTGCCACTAACAGGAACGCATCATCAGGCACATCCTCATATTGAAGTCTCAAGATATTTGAATAAAACTAAACATTTCAAAAGATCACACAACATGATTATTCAAAATCAATTGTTTACATTACAAATCACATGTTACTAACTTTGATCTTGTGATATACAGATAAGAAAGAAAAATGGTAACTTGGCAAAGAGCAATAACCAATGTCAATGGAAAACTGATCATTGAAATGATGGATAGCCAAATAAATTACACATCTCAGACTCACATTTGAACAATCCAAACTCCAAAATAAATCTACGCCTTGGAGGACACATCCACAGGGCCCTGGCACAAGAATGAATGAAAATGTAATGAACACACAAAACTGATGAAAAATACATTTAAAAAATAAAAAGAAACTAAAAGGAAAAAAAAAAAAAAAGGAAAAGGGGAAAAAACTGAATCAGATTACGCCTTCTCAACCATATCTGTTCGTTGATTCAAGGGGGGGGGGGGCACCATCTCTTGCTGTAGACCCTGAAAAATAAAAAATATCAGGTTTTAGTCTTTCCCGTGAGGTTTTCCTACTAAATATACAGATAAGCTTTTGAAAAGAAAAAAAAAAAAACCAATAACATGCTGCTAATTTGTAAGAAAGCATCCGTATGTTCTTTTAACGAACACCTTTAAAACGCTCAAGTAACTTGTCTTATCAACCCATCTTCAGGAAGAGTGCAGAATGGTCATTACATTAAAACTCATCTCCGCAGTACCGTCTGAATAGCATTTCGTTGAGCCTGAGTCAAGTTCTGCAGTACAAGGTCACATGTTCATATTCAATATTACCAAGAACATAAAATATCGACTTAAAACAAATAATTCTAGACGATTGATTAAGCAAACCTGACAAATGTTATCCAAAAACTGTTTATCATTTTGGTACAAGTTACCAAAAAAATCCGTGAGGTAGATTGCCAGATTTATCTGTCAGATAAAATCAAAATTGTTGGGGAAAAAAATCCAAATTCATGCAACAAACGACCTGTGAATTACAAAGCAAAATGTAGAGCACAGACCTGATTAAGGGGATCAGCAATGCTTAAAAGGTTATCTTCATATTGATCCTCTTGATCCTTGTGATTTTCAAGAAAGTTTAATTAGTGATCAGCGATATGAAAACAGTCAATGAAGGTGAAAAGTGACGAGATATAATTACATCATAGGTCAGACAAACCTCATTAAATGCTTTTGCTATTGCTTCAAGATGTTCATATGTGGGTTTCCCTGAAGCAGCAGCAGACAAGGAAGAAAGAAATCCTTGCTCATTTTCAATGTCATCCCCGGGTTGAACTTCTTCCCAGTCATCATCCTGAAAAAGCAGCCAGTTTTCCAATTGTGAGATTCAATAACCAGAACGGAATTGGCCCTCATCAGTAAGTAAACGACCTCATCATCACCAGCCAAAACTTGCTCTTGTATTTCAATTAATGCATCTGCCAGTAAAGCCACTATCTGCAAGATATTGGACATAATCAAGAAAAGGCTTCAATTATTTATATACCAGAAGCAACAATAACAAGAAGCATTATCCTATAAGGTGGGGTCGGCTATAAAGATTGCACAATGTCATTGTGCTTTATCATTTACCAAACTTTTAGAAATGATGTTAACTAAGAAGTTTCAATCAACAATTTCCAAAAGCGTTCTCTTTGGCTATCCTTTACCTCTCTTAACAAAGCTTAAAGTTATCAATTCCACTCTCCTCACTAGTGCCTCTCACGGTCTTCTTTGTACATGTCTAAACCATCTCAAACAATTTTCCACCATTTTCCCCTTAATAGGTGTTATCCCCACTTTTTCTCATGTGCTTATTTCGGATTTTATCTTTACGTGTATGTCCGCGCATCCATCTCAACATTTTCATCTCCGTTACTCTTACTTTATGCTCTTACTGTCCCATTAAAGCCCAACATTCACTGCTATATAACAAAGGTGGTTTTATAGTAGTTTTGATAAAGCTTCAATTATTTATAACTAAAGAAATTCAACTTTGATGCATGTTCTTCTTTAAAAGATGACAGGAATCTTTGATCATGACGGTGACAGAAGGTAGCACAGACAGTACGTCTTAGTGAAAAGCATCCTATAGCTTCTAGAAGAAAAATCATATTTCAAATAAAAATGTTTCAACGTACGTGCCCGTATGAAGAAGGAACCATTAAACTCTGACTAATGTCCTGTAGAGCAGTCATCATGGAATAAACGGAAGACAATAGAGACTTTAGTAATAATTTCCTACTGATAAAGCGATATGAGCTGCTCAGTCTTACATTTGGAAGCATGGGCTGCTTTATGGAACACTTATGTGAGTTAGTTCTCCTGCCTCAAAATTAGAAGAGACCAAGATAGAATGGGCTAAATAATCCAACATTATGTATTATGGGGCATCGGCTGCATTGTGGGGCATTTAAATGGGTTAGTTCCCCCATTTCAAAAAGTACTTTCAGTTGGGAACTCCCCACCACACTGGGGTGTGCATAAACTACCGGGAGCTAAGAGGATACACATTAAGTCATGAGCATAATTCTGTCAATAAATAACCGTCCTAATTATATTAAGACACTGATCATGATATGGAATACCTTTGTAGGAAGTGGCAATATTATCCACTGATCCGAAGCTGATTTTGCTTTTGACCTTGTGGTTATTCCCACACCAGACTTCATAAAACAAATTCCAGAATGAGGAAGCACAGTCGAAATCATAAATGAATAAATGATTACATAGAATCAGAGAATAACCTTAATTAGATGGCCTGGAACACTTAATTTTGCCAGTTCAGTGTGCGAGCTGCTTAGCAGCAAGGCTAGAGCACTTGTAGTAACTTTTATTTGATAAGCCCCCTGTATCTCACCTGCACTCAGATTGCATTTGGATGAGAATTTAATAGGTCTAAGTTATGCAAGCATAAGGACTTCAAGTTTTATTGTTCTTAAATAAATAAGAAATTCCGTTAGAAAGAGGGGGCATCTTGTTGGAGGATAAAAAATTAAAAATACCTTCAAGCCAAAACATACAAGAAGGCCAAAAACTACCTAATATCTATATAAACATGTATAACATCAGATCTATTACAAATAGTAAAGTTATTTGCATTGTAGTTCTGTTGGGCCTCCCAACATTTTTGGGGCCGTGTTTACACAAGGAAGCCCAACAGAAATAACCAGGAGCAGAGTGAGCAAGGGCATAGGGGGAAAGGCACAACAAATAACAGTGCCTGACCTTGTCAAGGTAGTGGGAGGTGTGAAAAGGGGCAGCAAATGACAGACGAGGGAGGACAGTAGTATCATGTTAGTGGAGAGGGCCTGGTCTCTCGAAAACCAGGTTGTGTGTGATGTCTCTTTTTTGTTCTTTGTCCTTGATTGAGGATTGAATAGGAGTAGTGTGTGAGGTGCTGATTAGTGGTTGTATTCTCTACATTTTCCCTCTGTAATAGAGGATACCCAGTGAATTATCTCTTTGTTCACGTGTTAATCATTTCCTTTATCTGTTATTGTTGTTGGCCCTGTCATATTCTCAGAAAAGTTACACAGCACAAGAACGAAAGAAAGCTTGCTGCGAGAGGCAGAAGACCAACGAGGGGAAATTAACAGCCTAGTTTGAGCCCCAGATGAAGCAAACAACGCATGACAGAATGACTCCACAAAGTGTAATTCTCAATCGATTTTAACGCAAGCATGGTGTCTAAACAAAGGCTTGGATTGCCTGTCAAGACATGAGAGCTAAGGAGTAAATATTATGGTAGAAATTTGAACAATATTTCTCTCATCTGTAGATCCTTCCTACTCGCAGCAAGCAATACATCTAAAGAAAGAAGAAAGTGAATAGACATGTAAATGTAATAGACTAATAGCAAGGATTTTTTTGGGTCAATAATAGCATAGATAAACAGCAGAAACAAGCCCAAAAAAAAAAAAAAGGCTTGCAACTAATTAAAACCTGTAAGCCTACATAAATCACAAGATTATAATCTCAATTTCCTATCTGTTCTCATGGGAATATCAAGCGTTTATTCAAGTGAAAGAATAAATCATGTTAATCAATTTATTTTAAAAAAATCAGAAATTATCGCCATAAATTATAGGGGATTCTCCTGAGTAGTTTAGTAAATTCCAATAACCGTTTCAACCATCCACACAGGGGGAACCCATAAGCTATTTCCAATAATCATAGAGAAATTGAAATTCATGCTCTTAAAGAAATCCCATGCAACGACAACTCTCAATTTGAAACACACCAATCACATTGCAAAAAGACAGCTGAAGGATGCTCACCTTGTTGCTTAGTCCATTCTGACATTACATAAGCAAAGGAATTATCATGGCCTTCAGCAGGAATTGAGATCAGCAAATCAATAAATTGTCCAACATTAGGAGCACTCATATGAACCTGCAGTTATAAAGAAATATTTGAAAAGTGTACCCCAAGAGCTACGGTGTGGACAAATTTTTTGCCAAACAATGTGGGAAAAGGTTTAATTATCATGTTGGTCCCCTAAACTTATTAATTTGTTTCATTTAGTCACTTCATTTTCAATTTGCATCATAGTCACCCCTTAACATTATTTAGTGTTTCAAAATGGTACCTTAATTTCTTTCCAGTGTTTCAAAGTGATCCCTTGCTTTTCATAATGTTCCAAAATAGTCCTTGATATAACAGAAAAAGGTGAATATGGTACAAAAGTTGAAAGTTTAGACAAAATCAAAACAAATAACAAATTGCCTAAAACAATAATTAAGCCAAAATAATAAGGATAGCATGAGAAGGCATCCTAGAAACTACTATTGACTCTGCCAACTATATGCAATTTGAGTTACAGCAATACCTGTAACTGGGGAATCTAAATCATTATAAAACTGAAAAGGAAAATATAAGGACAATAGAAAACAATAAATTCCCTTGATTTTACTCATATATCAGTCAATTCGGAAGCTTAAATCTTTTTATTTTTCATTGAAAAATAATTTTATTAGAAAGAAGAGAGAACAATACATAAACGGAGGACCTCCCAACGCAGAAAAGACTAAACAAATTTTTCTAGTCCCATTGCAGTAGCGGTCATCTAAGTTCTTTTCCCAATTTCTTAGCCACTCACTGAATACGGAGAATTTCCTCAGTGACAAACCCCTCTGGGAATCTAAAGACAGGGCCTCTGATGTCAAAAGTTTTCATTCGCACAGTAGTGTCAAACAAGATTGAATGATGAAGGAAAATGCTGAAGCATAAATGTGGGAGTTATCACAAGATCTGGGGGAGATTGTTCAGGAGGATGAATAATTATCAGTATAATTTAAACGGATAGACAATCATGTAATTATAGCTTTATTCCTAGGAGTCAACTGTTGGGTAGGACAATTGTATGAAGATATGTTTCCATTTATGGTAGAAAGATCTGTATACATAATTTTCCCCAATTATCATTTGAAAGAACAAATACAATTACCCACTTTCTACACATTGTATAAGAAATCCATAATAATCTGATATTTTGGTTACATTACCAATCTGGCAAAAACGACTAGCAATGAACTCCTCAAGGAAGCAATTTGAGCAGATTGCATACGTCTGACAACAGCAGCAACCAGGTCGCGTATATGTACTGCCATTTGTGACGGCAAATGTAATATAAGTTGAAGAATGTAACTCCCAACAAAAAGAGATCCAGAGCTTTCCAAATTTGGGTCTAGAAGCCTGCCCCAAATTCCAAGAAACACAGCATTTGGAACATCAGGATTCTATGAAGAGAATAGAGGGAAAAATTCTGATTTCTAAATTGATGGATAGGGAAGGAAAGAAACAATTAAAAAAGCCCACTTGTAAAGACTATGAGAATCAAAGTGAAGACCACCAGGAATATAATGCCTTATTTCATTTTGATTCCTTATATCACTAAACCCTTCTTCTATTAATGACAGCCTATGTTCATCTAAGTTCTACTAGGATGCATATACATAGGTGCCATGATATGGAAGGTTGAATGTAAAAAGCATAGCAGAGAACTGATTCCCTTCATAAGATTTCTTTTCCATCAGTATTGACTAGACAGATGCCATGCTCCTTCGAAAAGGATGCTTGCATTATGATGGTATTTATGAAGCAATGTAAAATAATTACAAACTACCTTGAAGCTATTTCAAGTAAACTTCTCATAGTTGCTTCAGAATTAGATCCCCAAGCAAGAACTTCTTGTCTTCCCTCAGATATAAAAGCAGCTAAACATTCTGTGGCATTCTGTTAAGTGTTGAGTTGAGTTAATGGATGCCAATTAATTCTACTTTGCAGAGTACAGCTATCAGAAGACGTATTAATTTGAACCAAACATAGCCTCCAAAATATTAC
This sequence comes from Prosopis cineraria, assembly GCF_029017545.1. NCBI lineage: Eukaryota > Viridiplantae > Streptophyta > Magnoliopsida > Fabales > Fabaceae > Prosopis > Prosopis cineraria. The sequence goes on along the minus strand of NW_026555691.1, from coordinate 7,085 downwards.
AACTCAAGTCTTCAGATATACATGCATGTATGGAAAACTGCATGACCTGAATTTCACTATGATCATTGCTTTGAAGTACTATTCTGACCATGGCCTCAAAACAAACATCATATATTGCTTTCACTACATCACGAGGGGCATTCTGTAACATGTGATGAGAAACCACAAATCAGCAAATCATGAGTTGACAAAAGTCAAAAGAAATTATGCTTTAAATCAAGTAAACTTGCCTTTAGTAGCATTGTTACCAGATCCAATGACCCAGCTACCAAACCATCAACCTGCTCTTGTGGCTGATAAGGGAAAAAAAGGTGCATCAGAAAGCAATACTTAGATTTATTATTCTACGCTAACATTAGAACAGCTTTAATCAGTCGTACTTTACTTAAAATTGGTCCAACATATGGCAAAATTCTGGAAACCAGTGGATGTAAACATCCAGGTATACTTTTGATGGCCTGGGGAAAATAACAATAGTTAGGTGAATCTCAAAACCATCTATAATCATGTTGCCAAGGTCTGAAAATGTGAACCTAGACGATACAGAATATATGGAGCTTAAATGAGTCATAACAAATAATTAACATAACATGCCAACATCAATAAGAAAACACAGCAGATAATAGCTTCTAAAAATAATATGTTAAAGACCGTTACCTCAAGAACCTCAAGTGCATCACTACTGATAAAAGGATCTGAAATGTGCAATGCCCATACATTAAGGATAACAGGAGAAATAATGGGCTCCACAAACGCTGATGATTCATGACCTATAATGAGCAAAAATATAGGCATCAACGCAGGAATAGTAGCTGACCAAAAAAAAAAAAAAAAACACACAAACCTAGAGAAACTAGAAAATTTTGGTATTTACTACCAAGTAATATCTAAACTTGCCTGCCTTAATTGTTGCTTGCAAAGTTTCAAGTACCATGTGCAGGGTTTCATCCGATGCCTGAAAATCATGTTAAGATGATTACCAAATGAAAAAAAAATGAGTACTAGTAAAAAGATATAATATTGCATAGTACTTGAGAAAGAAGCTCCGAGAGAGATGAAAATAAACCCAACATTTGTGGTTGGGTAATTTCATTCTTCGTTTCAGGAAGGAGCTGGCAAAGTGCACGACAAGCACCAACTTTCACAGGCAGAGGCCTATTACAATTAGAAGTAAGTGAAGGCAAATTACAAGAAAAATATAAGCTACCAAAGGACAAATGCGCTCACACATCTATTGTGATTGCCTTCACTGCTGCATAAAGGAAATGTTCTAGAACACCACTGCTTAGCTGTACAATAAAATAAGTAAGAAGACCAAAAGAAAGAAATTGGACTATAATAAATTAGAAAAATTAACAGTTACCATGGAGGAGAATTTAGCAACTGAAGCAAAAATACGAGCATAAAGAAAGGGGTATTCATGAGAACCTGCCAAGAGTGTGGGGGGAAAAATGTAGAGAAACATCAATAAAGGAAATATAAAACAATTGTATGTATTACATAGAATGGAAGCCCATGGCAGGCGAGGAAAGAATTAATGAGTAACCTATTAGAGAGTCCTCAGTGATTATCTGCTCAACCAGGTGGTGAAAGCCACTTGCTACTAGACCTGAATCCTGTATAGATAACATAGGAAATATGAAATTTGAACACCACCGCAAAACAAATTCTTAACTAAAACAGGAAAAAAAAAAAAGTTATAATATATTAATGATAATCAAGAACTAAAATGCCAAAATGCCCAAACCTCTGCCTCCAACAGTTGCTCAGAAATAAATGATAATGCAAAAAGAGTAGCCTCCCTTATCTGCCATGAATTACATATTGTCACAACTTGGAAAGTTGAAATGAATTTAAAGAATGCAAATTCATAGGAAATTTTCATGAAATGCTTGATGCATATGCAAAATCTGCCTCTTATACAAAGGGGGTCAAAGACTGAGCATATATGCAAACAGAGAGGAAAACGCCAAAAAATGATGATTGAGACATGGCAGAACATTTAGAAGCTTACTTTGAGAGCCTAGTCAAAATTTTATATATCATATCACATATTGGACATATTAGACCCAAAGAAAAAATGCAACAAAAAAAAATTCCGCATTTACTTTCCACCAGCTTGCATTGCCAGCTACTTTTCTGCTTTGAGATTCAGTGTACTGTTGTTTTGCAGCATCTATGATGGCCAGAATTCCCTCACCGCCATAAGAATTAACTACTTGTTCCAGCAAAAGTGCACCTGGAAGAAACAACTTTCTAATAACTTATTTGACAAAAACTCCAACAGTCTCCCCATTTTTATTTTTATTTTTTGAAAAAATAGATATAAGCATAAAAAATTATAAAATAAATAACTGGAGTAAGCCAATGAAATTCTAGTAAATTCAATGGGATTTCCTTGAACTTTGTTAAAATCATACAAACATCCCATCCCACTATTTTAAAAAATATATATAATTTAGTTTAGTTTTAAATATTTTGACTGAACCACCCTTTATTAAGTTAATTATACAAATATGTATAATATCTAAATATTTCAAAATAAAAATAGAGTAAAATTTTCACACGTGCACAAATTAAAATAAAAAGAAAACTGATTTTGTTTTCATCAAAGTTCGTCTAAAAAGCAAAGTTATGTTCAAGGAGGACATTTTAGTAAAAAGATTAAAATTAGACTAAAGTGCAGTATAAGTTGAAAAGAAGTTCTTGTAACGTATTTTCCTAAAAACCAAAGGAGGTTTATGTATTTACTCATAAAATTAATGTTATTTAAAAGTTTTGAAATCTATCAAAATATGAATTTGAATAATGATTTATCTTCCACAATGATTAAAACTATTATCAAATCAATTTGAAATGAACTTCCAACATTAAGAAATTGAAACTGATATGTCAAATCTTCAAGGGGATTCTTAACCAGAAATTCGGCAGCTGTAATTGGCATCATCTTCATCAGCAATAAATTGATTCGCATCCATTGACCACGTATGAACCTAGAGAGAATAAAAAATTCCCAAATAACAGTATTAAAATTATTCAAGGAATTATTTGTAGATTTTAAAAGGAGACATAGCCTTGCATATAGACCACAAAAATGGCACCAATATATGCGTCCATAACTTCCATTTATGGAATATTTAAGTAAACCTATGTTCAAAATCAAGACTAATGAAAAAACAACTATGCCATTAGTTTTTAATTTTTCCTTCATCTTGGGATCAGATGAGAAGAATTCGTTTTCTTTTACTTTGCCATAAAAAATGAAGGAGAAAAACATATTCAAGCTAGTGCCAATCAATCATGACGTACTTAAACATGAATAACTAGCATTATTCATACAAATGCAAAGCTGAAAATCACAGCGAATTTCCAACACTGAAAAATATATACGAGTTAAAATCTATACAAGTTATTACACAGTAAAATGGTCGTTGGACAAAATTTACTATTTTAGTTACTTCAAAGGTTCCATGAAATTCTGAATTTTATGCCACAGTGTGTGTGTGGAGGATTAGACTAAAAGGTAACGCTCTAATCATACTTCAATCTTATTGACAAATTGTTGACAGTAAGCTCTATTATTACAGAGAACAAAGACAAAAATTATTATGCAAGTAATGAGCCAAGGAAAAGGAACAAATCAATTTTGAAAAATTTAAATTGATGGATCAAGTTAATAGGAGTCAAATATAAATCCAAGTTCATACTCTCTGATATAGTAAATCTGAAGAATAAAACCAACTAGAATACTTTAAGTAACTCTGTTCTATCAAGATTTGAGTGCGTGCACACATACCCTCATTATGCAAATGTTCACACAATAATACCATAGGTCCTAAAAATATTGACTATAAATCGGCTCAGGTTCACAAAAGACTGCTACAAGCAATGTAAAATGACTTCTTGCATTTGCAGTCATCAAGTCAAGATAATGAAAGAGGTCAGTCTGCATTGCACTAAATTAATATTAGACACTGATATTTAATAACAACATTTTGCTTTTTCATTCAACAAGCAAAACATGTTATATTGCTGAATATCGTCTGACTAAAAATTGCAGAAGGCCAATCAGATACTGCTGAGCAAAGTCATAGCAAATATGATCAAGAAACTACTAATGAGAAGGTTCAAAATGGAAGTCATACCTGCTGTTCTGTCATTTGCAGAAAAGAGATAGTGTAGTAGACCAATTCTTTCACATTTGCCACAACAGCCTAAGCAACAAAAACACAAGTCATAAGTCAAATTAGTTTCAAATTAGGAAGAAAAAAAAATGAAACAACAGTTTTAAGAAGTTCAGACTCAAACCTTTCCCAATCTTGTATTACCCACAATAGTCAACAGAAGTTCAAACATCTGTAAGTAAAAATATGGATGTTAAACAAATAGTTGAATGGAAATCAAGGAAAGACTAGCATAAAACCATTTGGAGCTGCAGGACACTAGTTTAGACACACTGCAGCCAGTTAATTACTTAAAACTCCTGATTGATGAAAGATATAAAATGATTCAGCTAGGCTACCCCAAAGTGTAATTAAAGGAGCCGGAAATCTAAAGTCATTGTCTATACCCTATACAAATTTATAGATAAATCCAGAAGGACGTATCTTTTGATGAGCATAAAACTAGATAAAAAGCCATATCACATAGATTGACATACCCGACAAATATTATCAGGGCAGGCCTTCCACATAATAAATTAAAAGGAAATATAAAGTCATATGAATGATAAAGATGTCCCATGTAGCAGCTAAAATCAGCTATTCAACCACTACAACTACAACAATTACAAGCATTATCCTACTAGATGAGATCAAGCACATGGATTGCACAATGATGTTGTGCTCTATCAACAATCAAATCTTTTAAAATCAGCTATTCAACTATGACAGCATAATATCATCAGAAGTGGAGTGTTTTTTCCCTTGATAATTAACATGATGAAATTAATAAGCTTATGCCACCATACCTGAATAATAAAGGAATCAAGGCTTTTCTCTGCACCTTCAGAATCATATCTTCCATCATATGAACCTTCTATACCATCAATCAATGATCGTTCATACACTCTCAAGGAGGAGATAAATGTATTCCACAGTGATCGCAATACTTCTACAGTGGACAGCATGTTGAAAAAAAATATAAGAGAACAAATAGTGAAAGGAAATTTTAATTTGTATAAGCATATCAACTAGACAAAAGAACAAATTATTTACCCTCAAATTCACTGCCAATAAGGCTTGAGAAATTCTGGACAAACTTGTTCAAGCACTTCAAAACCTTGATGAAGAGAGATACTTGTTATTTCTTGGGAAAACAGAACACACAGTTAAGAAGACTTCAAAAAGAACTAGATCAACCTCCATTCTGATACCCCAATCATCTGAATTTTCAGATTGAACTGGAACCTCAAGAATAGAAGAGAATTGGGCCATCCATGGCTTAAGCATAGGGAATATCATGGTTCCTGTTTCTGTCTGAACAGAATGTCTTGATCAGTTAATAATTAGGGGGGGGGGAAGATAATCCAACAGCTACCAGAACAGTACACCATCACTAAAAGGAAAGAAAATACCTTATAGACGCCACTCATTGTCCCCAACATGGAAGTGCAAGAATATACTACTGTAATGGCCTTGCTTCGTATATATGCATCATATATCTGTACCCCAATAAAAAATCATCAACGGGAACAGATCAAGCTAAGTTCACCCAATAAACTGAACACTCTAACATCTATTTTTTTGTCCCATCTTCATTTTCAAAATATAACTATAGGCCTCCGTGAACACAGTCACAGAGACAGACTAAAGAGTGCAAGAGTATGCTTGCACAGTAGTGTTCCTCCTAATAATTGTGTAAAATCATGTTTTGTAACCTTCATCTTAAAATATTCAAAAAAAAAAATTGACACAATAATAAGTGAACATAAATGAAGTAAAAATACAGGTCAACTTGAGATTATAGGTAACTTTACAAAAAATGACCTGGGGAGAAGATACAATTGTAAGCAAACATGGAAACAAAGCAGGTACTAGTGTTGGAATTATTTGATCATCCAAGTCTGCAGAGAGAAGCGCCAAGCATCTCATGGCTCCATACACTAAAATGTTCAAAAAGAGAAAATGAATTAACATAAAGAAAACAGAAGACAAATACAGAATAACAACAAAAACGTCAGAAGAAAACATGACACAATTGATAAAAAAAAATTCTGTTTAATTTAAGGAAGAACACATTCATCCTAACACCTCTGATTTTCTTTAAAATTTAATCAGCACATCTTTTCTGCTGTGGCAGATTTTGGCAGTGCATAAATGGTTTCTACTTTCTCTTAATTTTTCAAAAATATCAAACAATCAGAAACAGGGAAAAAGAAAGATGGAGTGTGTGTTTGGTTTTCAATTTACATCTAGTAAAAGTCCATTTTCAAGATTTGGCAAAAGCACATCCCAGATGTGGTTTGAATGTACTTTTGAGGATTACCCAAACAGGCCAGGAGAGTAAGGAACCTCTAACAAAGAGATCATGGCTTTATATTTGAGATGACAATATTTGATTTGTAATCATACCCCAGAATGCTAAAGTTTCCAAAACATTTTTCAATAGCACCAATCAATCCATAAAACTGTCAGCAAGTAACTAATGCTGTTCTGATTCACTGACACTATTGACATTGGATCCAGATAAGATTGATTACAAGAAATGCTTGCCTCCATTCAAGTTGGCCTGATTGCTAATTAACCTCAAGAGGAATGGTAACAAGTCTGGCCAAAACTCTGGCCAGTCATATTCTGCAATAGATGCCACAGCCATGCTGATAGCTGTGCAGATTTTCTTGTGAGAGTCATCCAATGCCAATAGAAGAATTTCACGGATCACCACCTGAAGATCAAGCATAATGTAATTACATGTGCAGGGGCAAAAATAAAGAGCCAATTAACAATTAACAATATATCTTTTTTTTCTGGCCACAACAATTAACAATATATCAAAACATAACAAAAAATAGCATCTCAATTATTAATGATCAACTTTTGAAGAAAACTACATGAGTTCATAATGAAGTTGGCCAGAGAAAATTC
>NW_026555690.1:0-53195 GCF_029017545.1 Prosopis cineraria | reverse complement strand
CCTTGTGAGGAGAGAGGAGAGGATATTTCTTATAGACTTCATCTTTGAATGGATCCTTTTCTATTAACTCTGCCTATAATTTTACTTTTGCAGGTACTGGAGTAGTGAATGATGCCATTTGAAACTCCTATGGAAATGAAAAATGCTTAAAAAAATTAAGTCTTTTATATGATCTTCACTCATGGCAAAACTCATGCACAACAATTTAAAGTAAGAAGAGGCCTCTCAAACTCAATGGAGTGCGCTTTTAATTGTGAAGATTTGGAAGACCAGATGCACCTCATACAAGATTGCAAAAATGCAAGGGAACAATGGTAATCGATAGTCGAACAGGAATTAGTACACCTCTTTACCTTTCAAGGAGTTGAATAGGTTAAATGGAATCTAACTCATAAAGCTGGCAAAATGGCCACTAGGGACATTCTTTGGCCTACACTTTTTAGTTATACTTGTCAGGATATATGGGTAGATAGATGTAATTTTTTCTTCGAGAATCAAGAACCCAAGAATTCTTCCAATGGTAGAAATAATTTTTATCATGCGTGAATGGACGAAAATCTCCATTTGAATCATACCCTTCATGGTGATGTTAGAGTTGCTCAAGATAGATGGACAACACCAAAGGGAAATAATGTCATATTAGACGTGGATGGCTCTGTTCTTACAAATGCCCAATGTGGATGTGGTGCAGTGTTGCATAATAATAATGCTAAGTGGATGTAGGACTTCAGTTGTAAGCTGACCATAATTCCTCCAATAATTGCAGAAACTATAGGACTTATCCAAAGGTTGAATATTTGTTGGACTATAGGCTATGGAAATGTCATTGTTTTTATTGATAGTGCAAAAGCCATCAATCCCATCATTAAGGGTTACAATCAAATTCACCTGTAATAGGATATTATTGAAGAAGCGAGGAGTATGATTGGGAGGAATTGGTTTGATTCTATTAATTTCATATATAAGGAGTCAAATCTTGTTGTTGACACTTTGGCTGATGAATACATAATCAAGATTCAATCTTTTGCATCTATGATCACAAACCATCTTTCATACCAAAAGATGGTGGTTGATGATAGGTTGTTTTGTTTTGTAATATTATGTACACTTACCATTTTTAGTTGTTATTAATAGTCTCAATTTTTACTCAAAAAAAAAGGGAAATGAATTCCTAATGAAGCTAGGCCACTCGCTCTCTCGGCCTTGAAGTACGGGCTCAATAAGGTTCCGTGAAAGAGAGAGATTGAGATAGAGAGAGAGAGAGAGAGAGAGAGAGAGGGAGAGGAATGGAGCTGGGGGAGACCATCAAAGGCCATTAAAATTTTCATGAAAAATTTGAAGTTTTATTTAAGGAAAATGGTACCTTTATGCCGAACAGGAAGATGGTGCTTCAGGGCGCGCAATTATTTTTTTTAACCAAAATTTACATGTTTTAATGGAAATAATAAAATTTATCATAAATATCAACATATGTCAATAGATGAGCGATGTTTACACGTATATATAGTGAAACAGAAAATGTATAACCAAATTCTCGTCTTTTATATTACAGGATTGGAGTTTATTTATTCAACACATCAATAAAATTCTAATTCTCATGCTGACAATTTAACTAAAATTTATATAGTTTATATGTTAATTTTTCATATCTTTGATCATCCCTTGCAACTCTTTAAGAGATGGTGAATACAAGAGAGGCCAACTAAATTTTGCTTTTATTGTGCAAGTTATTTAAGTTATGAATCATTATCTTAGTAAAGAAGAAGAATGTATCACATTCCATCCACAAAAAAATATGCGTTTAAGAAAAATTCTTAGGTGGATCAGGTAAGTCACATTATTTGTAATATGTTCAATAAAAATATGATATTTAAATAACATTAAATAGAAATTAATTTTAATATTAATTATAGTATAGTAAAAAAAGGTAGGAAATTAAATATAAATTCTGTTATAAGAATAAAATTAATTAAAATAATATCACATAAGATTTTATTCAGATAAATTGAGGTATTTTAATTGAACAGATTACAAATGACATGATACATTCAATCTACTTAAGAATATATTTACGTCATAATTTAAAAGATAAAACTATATAAATAATAAACTAGCATACAACTCAAACTTTAGCAACATATATATTAATAATACTCAATTTGATATAGAAAATAAGCATCTTTTGATCCAAAATATAAAAAATTTAGTATTTATAAAAAAATCTTACTTTACTCATTGTATTTAGAGTATCAATTAGGGTTGAGCTCGTCAAGCCGGCCCTTTTAAGCTCGAAAAAAATTAAAAGTTAGGCCTCTTTTTTGAGCTATAAAATGATAAATCGGGCACCCTTTTTAAGCCAAAAAATAATAGCGCCAACCTTTTTAAACCTTTTTTTATATAATTTTTTAAATTTAATATAAAAAATAAACAATTCAAAACTAAATGTTATATGTAATAATTGATGAGGCTCAACAACAAGAAGGATCAAATTATACTAATGTTGATGACAATGAAAATCATTAAGATTGATACAAGTAAAATTTAATTATTATCAATGTCGATTTTGCGATGTCATTACTTTTGATTAGCCTTAAATTTATTATTGTGTATACTGTCTTAAATTTATTATGCTAGATTTAATGTTATGTGTAATATTTTTTAAAACTTTAAATATATTTTTTAAAATTATAAATTGAAAAATAAAAAAATAGGGCCGAGGCCCTGAGAGCTAGAGCCAAGCTAGCTAAAATCGAATTGTAAAGTGAAATTAAACTTTATAGGATTAATTTATTTGGGCCTAACCTTAAGAATCGACCCTAATTGATAGCATTAATTGTATTAATTAATTTAGATTTTTGTGCGCGCACACATGAACGTATGATTTTTTTCTTATTCATTATAAATTAATTTTAAAATAAAAAATAAAATTTTAATAAAAATAAAATTTTTTTCATGCGTGGATTGTTTTAAAGGATGTTTATAGATAAGAAGGATTATATTTACAAATTGCATATTTTATATTTTAAAATGTATATTTACGAAAACAAGTTATTTTAACATGTATATTTACAAAATTTATGTTTAAATGCGCAACGTTCTCACTAGTCACCAGCGATATCCGTCGCAAGGGGGCTGTTCTGTTGAATCGTCGATGATGTGATTTCACGTATCCGCCGAAAAGAGCAAGAAATCCGCTTGGACCTCCTCGCTTCATCTAACTCTACTTATTCACTGGTGGCAAGGAAACAACTGTTTTCATTTACTTCCATACTATCACAGATCTTGTTTTCGGCCTCATTGCTAACATCTCAGAGGTGGGTTGTCTCTGGTTTCGCTGAATGCCCAATACTTGTAAATCGATGGATAGCCTCAAATTTAGTTTTCGTTTATCTTTTTTCTATTCGAATAACTGTGGATATTAAGAAGTTCACACACACACACACACACACACACACACACACACACACACACACGGGGTTTACGAATTCCCTTCATTTGGCTGATTGCCGGAGGTGAAAGTCAATGAGTGACTAGGGCCAATATTTGGGTGAGAACGACTGGGGAAGGTCGGGGCGAGAGAGTTCGGTGCCGCAATGTTGCCGTTGCCTGAGACTTACGGAGAAGAGGGAATCTGCGCCGGGGGTGGCAGCGGTTTGAGATTTCGGTGATTGCACTGTCCTCTGCCTCTCTGCAACAGAACGGGCGTGCAGGTGCAAAGGAGGCTGATTTCCATTTCCCGCTAACGGTTCCTTCCTATCCGTGGGGAGCCATGTCTTGTTTTTAAGAGATTGATATTGATATTAATATTTGTATTCCAAAAAGAACTTGCATTCTCATTTTCAGTGACATTGTGTTATTAAACTCTTAATCTTACTAATCTTCTGCTAATCACTCAGTGACAAACGACCCTTCTTTATGGCTATTGCGCTGAAATCTAGTTTCTTGCAACTGAAGAAATACGAGGTCAATTTCAAGGCGTTTTACCCCTCCAAGATATCTATTGTACCACTTCGAAGATACTCTCCAATGGCTGCTATCAGCACCACAAAATCTGTTGGGCTCGCCAAAACATTTACCAGACTGAAAAGAGAGGGAAAGGTAAGAACTTTCTTCTATTGCTGCTGTATCTTGCCCTTTTCGTTTTCTCTATGTCACTATTCAACTTGAAGAATACTGGATTATCAACTTGTTCCTTAATATAATATGCATATTTATTGATTGCCTATCTTGTCTTTATCATAAAGAGATTTTAGTGGAGCACTTCTGGATGTAGAAGGCGCCCAGAGTTAATTGTATGCTTATCCTTTCACGCTATTTTCCCAAGAGCATGGTTGATGATAGAACATAATAACATTGTGAAATCTATATAGCCGACTCAACCTAATGGGATAAAGATTTTTATTGTTTCTTCCCCTCATCCACTTAACATTCTTCCTGCCATGCGCAAATTATGCACACTCCTTATCTGGATTTGAATCTTTTCAGAGTCATTTTGAAGATACCGGGATATGAACTGGGCTTTTTGGTATTTGATTTTCAAGAACTTGTTAACTGCATGTTAGAGTAGCGTCAATTTATGAGTGCAGGTAGAGAATTCTGGAGTTTAAAGTTATGCCATGGGTCATGTAGAGTGCTGATTCCCTTATACTATTTTGTGCACATTGATGAATCCTACTCAGAACTAATTAGTAATAGAAAAAGGGTTATTTCATGCAGATTTATTCACAATGGGATCAACCAGATAATAAAATTGTTTGGTCTATGCTAATTATTACTTTTGAATATCGTAGTAGCATTTCTTAGTCTGCAGCTGAAATGGGGATTAGATAACTTAGTTGACCATTTTTTAACACCGACGCTTTGACCACCTTAAAATATTGCATTTGATTCTTTATAAGTTTTAAATCCTTTTATTTTCTAAAGTTCAAATGATTTTGTTCCTCTAAGAAGTCTTTTTGTGTCAAGGTGGCTTTTATCCCATACATCACTGCTGGTGATCCTGACCTTTCAACCACAGCAGAAGCACTGAAAGTGCTTGATTCGTGTGGCTCAGACATAATTGAACTTGGTGTTCCATACTCTGATCCTTTGGCAGATGGTCCTGTTATCCAGGTTTGAAGGTTTTATGCACTTTGGTGACATGTAATGTCCATTTCTCAAATTGACGAGTCTTTCTATACAGGCTGCTGCTACCCGTTCCTTGGCAAGGGGTACCAATTTTGATGCAATTATATCTATGTTGAAGGAGGTACAACTGTTGAAATATCTTGCTGTTTATTAATTATGAAACTCAAAACCTATGTTCGGTCACTTTCCTGCTGCTCTTGTAATTTTTCTCTTCTCTTTATTTTTCGATTTTTCACTGACAAGGAAGCTGTGCACATACTCAAAAGTTGTTATGAACCTGTGATGGATCCTGTACTCTTTTTTCTCGATGGGAAAGAAAGGAGATGCAATTACACTTAATGGTATCTTGGGAATATGGTTATAGACAAGGATTTGCTGCTAGATTGCATACATGCATATTATTTTGGTCATCATAGTTGAGCACAAGAATGTATGAAACCATAGATTGTTTTACCAATTTGAATCTTTGACAGGATATCGCTCTTGTCTATATAAAAACATACACACACATCTCAATAGTCATCAAGACAATTACTCCAAATGATGGGGATATCTGAGAAATCTCCAGTTATTGCTTGCTTGGGTCAAATTAATTTTACGTTCAAGTTCAGATGACCGTTCTGCATTGTTAATTTGACAGGTTGCCCCACAATTGTCTTGTCCAATTGCTCTGTTTACTTATTACAACCCAATACTCAAGCGTGGTACTGAGAGATTTATGTCCACTATTAGCAGCATTGGTGTACATGGTAAGTCTTCAATAATTACCTGGAGCTTGTTATATCATTCTGATTAGCCCGCTTATTTAGGGACTCTTATACCTAATAATGTGATAGAAAGCATAGATGAGATTAGGAAAGGAGTTTCAATCTCTTATTTCACATTCTACACTTAAAATTGAAGTTTAAAGAGACATAGCATGTCACTTAAGCCTTAAAAGACATCGTTTATTATTTTAGCATGCCAAAATTGTAGAGGTGCAGGATTTGTGTAACCTGCACGGGTTTCACTGTACAAATATAATTAGATGCATGATTCTGATTTCTGAAGGATAAAATAGGAAATTTTTAGCGCTTTTCTGCCTTGTCCTGATTTGAATTGCTACATGAGGTCGACAAAAAAAATTGCCTGAGAAGTGAAGAGGGAAAAACAAAAGTTTAAAAAAAAAAAAATTGAACTTGGGGTCGCCTGCAAATAGTCCATCGAACTTAAACTTCCAAAACTGGCAATTAGATTCTCAAACTTCCGTACTTCAGCACCTAGATCCTTCAATCTATTGCTAATTTTCACTTGCTGATGTTAATTTAGTTGCCATATCAAAGAATCCCACATTTGACATGTTAGCAAATTGAGCATGAATGGAAACCTGCCACATCAGTTGTGGAGATGTTTGTGGTGGCAAGTGAGGTAGCATCATTGAGAAAAACGTATCAGAGAATGGTTTATTTACTGGAACTTGTAACTGGCTAACTGCAAGGACCTAACTTTGAAAGTAGCGGGGGCCATTTACAAGTGAACCAAAATTCAAGGGAGCTTTTTGCATTTTCCTGGACAAAAGCAACATTTTCTCTGTTTCTTTCCAGTTTAGGTATTTGAATATTATATTACTTTTCCCTATCTTTTCAGGGCTTGTGGTTCCTGATGTTCCCCTGGAGGAGACAACAGCTTTGAGGATAGAAGCTAAGAAGAATGGGATTGAATTGGTTTGTTTACCTTTGAAATGCTGTCTTACTTTGTTCCTGAATTCCAGATGAGGTGTCTTATATTCATTATTGTCATAATGTTAGAGATGTAGTGGTAAACTTCTTTTTTTTATTGTAGTTTGTAATATGAATTTATGAAATGGATCCCTCAAGTCAAGCAGGAGAAGACTTTATAGTGGCGGTGGAACAATGAAATGCTTGTTATGATCAACTTACCTTCTAGTTTTTAGATTTTACATTTTGCAATGTATTTGTTTAAACTCCGCCTATGTTTATAGCCGGTCCCAAGCCCGGGTAAAGGAGGAGGGTTGTGTTAGGCTATCAACAGCCAATGTAAAAATTTGTTGAATCTATCATGAACATGGACAATAGACGTTATAATGTTAATGCTAGGTCGTTGCCCGTAAGTAACGCACTGCATGGCTCGAGTACAGTGATAAGTGAGTTAGAGCCGCTGCATCGGCGCCCGGATGTAGTGTTTAAATGAGCAAGGGCTACCGCGTCATTCTGGACGCACGCGGCTAAAGAAGTTAGTCCATAAGAGCAAAATTAGATTTGGTACTTGGAATGTTGGGACATTAAATTGTAAATCTGTAGAGGTTGTAGGGGTTATGATTCAAAGGAAAATCAATATCCTTTGCTTGCAAGAAACAAAATGGCGTGGAGAAGAAGCTAAGGATATTCAAGGTTTCAAACTTTGGTATACAGGAAAAGTAAGTGCACGCAATGGAGTAGGCATCATTATAGATAAGGAGTGGAAGAAGAACGTTGTAGAAGTTAGCAGAATTGGAGACAGAATTATTTCTTTAAAAATGATAATTGGACGTGAGACTGTTAATATTGTTAGCACTTATGCGCCGCAAGTCGGGACAGAAGCCAGTCTTAAGGAATTATTTTGGGAGGATCTGGAGGGGTTGATTCGACACATACCACAGAGTGAAAAGATTTTTATTGGAGGAGACTTTAATGGGCATGTCGGGAGGGAAGCTGGTCAGTATGCGAGGGTGCATGGTGGTTTTGGTTTTGGAGAGCTAAACAATGAAGGGCAAACTCTTCTTGATTTCTCATTGGCGTATGATTTTAAGATTGCCAACACTTGTTTCAAGAAGAGAGATGTCTCATCACCTACAAAAGTGGAGCCTCAAGGTCGCAGATTGATTTTCTTTTGGTTAGGAACACAGATAGAAAACTTTGTAAAAATTGTAAGGTGATCCCTGGAGATGCTGTAACGACACAACATAGGGTCCTAGTCCTTGATGTGTGTATTATGAGTAAAATCCAAAAACGTCGACAAGTAGTAACACCAAGGATTAGGTGGTGGCAATTAAAAGGTGAGAAGCAAGATATTTTCAAGAGAAATCTTTTGGATGAAGGAATTTGGGATTCTCAGGGAAGTGCTAACATCATATGGGAGGATATGGCTAAAAAGATACGGGAGGTTGCAAAAGTAGTTTTGGGAGAATCGAAAGGTTCTGGTCCAAGAGATAAGGAGTCTTGGTGGTGGAATAATAGTGTACAGGACAAAATCAAGTATAAGAAGAACTGTTTTAAAGCCATACATTTGTGTAACAATGAGGAAAATTGGGAGAGGTACCGTATGGCTAAGAAGGAAACTAAGAGAGCTGTGGGTGAAGCTCGTTCTAAAGCTTTTGAAGAATTTTATAAGAACCTTGAGACGAAGGAAGGAGAGCAAAATATTTATAAGATTGCCAAGAGTAGGGAAAGAAAATCAAGAGATCTAGAACAGGTAAGGTGTATTAAGGATGAAGAGGGAAGAATTTTAGTTACAGATGATGAAATTAAAAATAGATGGGAGACTTATTTTTCTAAACTTTTCAATGATGGAGAGGATTCATCTAGTAACTTGGAGGATTTAGTAACTGGTGAAGGAGAACAAAATTTGTCATTCTATCGAAAAATACGTGATAAGGAGGTAAAGGAAGCTCTTAAAAAAATGGCAAATGGTAGAGCTAACGGACCTGATTGTATATCTATCGAAGCGTGGAAATGTTTAGGTGAAGAAGGGGTGAGATGGTTAACTAAGTTATTTAATGTGATTTTACGGTCCAAGAAAATGCCTGATGAGTGGAGGAGAAGTACATTAATTCCTATTTATAAAAATAAAGGAGATATTCAGAATTGTACTAACTATAGAGGGATTAAACTCATGAGCCACACAATGAAATTGTGGGAGAAAGTAATTGAGCACAGGTTGAGATTGGAGACAAGTATTTCTGAGAATCAATTTGGTTTTATGCCAGGTAGATCAACTACAGAGGCGATTTATCTACTAAGGGGATTAATGGAAAAGTATCGTTGTAAAGATAAAGATCTACACATGGTTTTTATTGATTTGGAAAAAGCTTATGACCGTATACCAAGAAAAGTGCTTTGGAAAGCGTTGGAAAAAAAGGGAGTACGGATTGCTTATATTAAAGCCATACAAGATACGTATAAGGGGGTAAAAACTAGTATAAGAACGCCTAGTGGTCAAACAAAGGATTTTCCTATAAAGATTGGACTACATCAGGGATCATCTCTGAGTCCTTATTTGTTCAACTTGATTTTAAATGTTTTGACGGAACATATTCAAGAGGAAATCCCGAAATGTATGCTCTTCGCGGATGATATAGTTCTTATAGCAGAGACAAGAGAAGAGGTTAATTGCAAACTTGAGTTATGGAGGAGGACATTGGAGTCGAAAGGTTTTCGTCTGAGTAGAAGTAAGACGGAATATTTATATTGTAAATTTGATAAAGGACTATTCGAAAATAATTTGGAAGTGAAATTGGGAGATCAAATTATACCTCAAGTGGAAAAGTTTAGATATTTGGGAGCCATTATTCAAAATGATGGCGAAATCAGTGGAGATATTTTACATAGAATTCAAGCTGGGTGGTTTAATTGGAGAAAAGCTAAAGGAGTTATTTGTGACCGTAAGGTGCCTAATAAACTTAAAGGAAAGTTTTATCGTACTGCTATCAGACCGGCAATGTTATATAGTAGTGAATGCTGGGCTCTAACGGGACAGCAAGAGCATAAAGTTGGAGTAGCAGAGATGAGAATGTTACGATGGATGTGCGGACATACACGTAAAGATAAAATTCGAAACGAGCACATACGTGAAAAAGTGAGGGTGGCACCTATTGAGGAAAAAATGGTAGAAAATCGGTTGAGATGGTTTGGGCATGTACAAAGAAGACCAAGGGAGGCACCAGTGAGAAGAGTGGAACATATAACTTTGAGTCCGATTAAGAGAGGTAGAGGAAGGCCTAAGAGAACACTCTTGGAAGTTGTTGAACGTGATCTCTTAATTAATAATATTTCTAAAAGCTTAATAAATGATAGAACACAATGGCGTCTTGCAATCCATGTAGCCGACCCCACCTAGTGGGATAAAGGCTTGTTGTTGTTGTTGTATAATGTATTTGTTTAATCTGTTAGTCAATGGTGTTGTTTAAAAATATGTTTCTCTGATGTGATTAAGGTACTCCTAACAACGCCCACTACTCCAATAAGCCGGATGAAAGCCATTGTTGAAGCTTCAGAGGGATTTATTTATCTTGTAAGAATCTGTTTCATCTTTCAACCGTGATAGCTCCTTTTTCCCCCGTTTCTCCCCTAATTGCTATAACTTTGCACCTGCTGAGTCCTCCCTGCCCCGCTTAAATTGAATTTTTCATAATCAACAAACTCAAGGACATAACAGAATGAAATTCAAATTCCTTTGCTATTAGATTTTAACACGTCTTTTATTAGATGTACTTATTACTTTTATGCATGCATAGGTCAAAAGTTAGGTAATCAGGTGCTTTATCTATGGTCTTATGTTTTGAGGCCTTGTCCTCAATTGCTCTGTTAATTTGCCTTATTTTTGTTTATTAGAGAAAGATCATTTAACTTAGGCCTTAAATTGCGGGCAACTTGGCCCATGAGTTTGGATTTGCTATTCAAATGATGTATTATTGTTGGTAGCTTTTAAAGAATGAATGATCGAATTTATCCTCAAGAGGAAGACAATGCAAAAGAATCACCTGGTTTCGATTAGTTAAAAAATAAGCATAAGAATGAGGGTTGGTGGGTCAATTTGTGGCCATCAGAAGTGGGAAAACTGCATCACCGATATCAAGAAACCTATGATAATGTTCTTTTGGCTTTTGCATTCTGTCTAATCAGTTGTTTCTGTTTGCACTTTAGCGGATTGGCAGCAATATCGAGTTGCCTCTTGACCCAAAATATTGAAAATAGGATACAAAAATGGTAAAAACAGAAAATGTGCATCTATTTGGCGATATTATGCTGATGAAATATCATGATTCATGGACCATTTCTTGATCTGCAATATAGGTGAGTTCCGTTGGGGTCACTGGAACTCGAGCAGAAGTAAGCGATAAGGTTCAGGCTCTTTTGCGTGAAATTAAAGAGGTTTGCCTGCTTAATATTTGTCTGTAAGTCTTTCATTTGAAGTGAAAATCTTTTTCTGAAGCCACGTTTTGCTATGAAAGTCTTCTGAACACTTTGAAAAATTCTTATCATTCTTTTAACCTGCTTTGCCACTCTCATCTCTTTGGTGGCAACTTGCTTGTGCTGGCAATTGGTCATATGTATGTTTGGTAATTGGCCACCATGAAACTGGGTGAATATTTACTAGCCTGCACACCATTGACTGCCTCATTTTCCTATCAGGCAACAACAAAGCCTGTGGCAGTTGGTTTTGGCATATCAAAACCAGAGCATGCGAAACTGGTCAGTTCTTTGCCCGTAACTTTTGGTGCTTCTATATTGGTGCAGTTGCTGTACTTTAATTCTAAACCATGTAATTTGATACAGATAGCGGAATGGGGAGCTGATGGGGTGATTGTTGGCAGTGCTATGGTGAAGTTGCTTGGTGAGGCCAAATCTCCCAAGGATGGTTTGAAAGAATTAGAAAACTTCGCCAAGTCGTTAAAATCTGCACTTCCTTGAAAACGAGTTGATGAGCTTGAATAAGATTCATATCCTCCAGACCCTTCTGAACTACCCAGCTTGTTTCCCTTTAGTGTTTGTTCCATCTCTTCGAACAACCTTGGAGACAATAATTTAGCCTCTATAGCTAAGATCTTAATGTACCTTGACAGTAACATGAATTTTGGTAAGTTTATTTCATTTGCCCTCTGTTAGCGTGAACAAACGGCTGCTACGTGACTAATAATTTTTCAAAAAAAAAAACAGTAATAAAAAATTTAAATCAATGCAAGACTTGTATTATATGTAAGGCGAAAATTTTAACATTTTAAAAATGATAAATTTTGACATTAAGCAAAAAAGAAATTGATAAATTGTAATATGACTACTTTTCTTCCTCAAAAGCCAAAAATAAGAGAGAGAGAGAGAGAGAGAGTAAAAATGATAACAACTCAAATTTGATGACCCCATGATAATCAATTTAGTTTTAAAGAAAAATGACAATAATTTTTTTTAAATTATATAAATGAGAATTTGATTTTTCAAAATGTCATAACATCAATGAAGTTTTTAAGAATTTTTCTGTCATTAAAAAATTAATATAAATAATTAAATTGTTTTCAATTTAAATATCAATTGTTATTCACAATATCAATTGTTATTCACAAGATATTTTAAAATTCACAATTTTTTTTAAAATTATAAAAATTTAACAGTAATTTATAAATTTTCATTTAAAATTTTAATATTTCTGTATTACAAATATCAATTGTCATTTATAAGCTTCGTTTTAAAATTTATAATTTTTTTGCTTAAAATCCCAAAAATGCAACAATAATTCATAAACTTGCATTTGAAATATTGAACTAAAAACAATTTAATTACTTATATTAATTTTTTAATAACAAAAATTTTTAAAAATTTCAAGAGAATTATGAAATGTCATTCATATAATTCAAAAAAAATTTATTATCATTTTTCCTACTTTTCAACTCTCTTTTCCTCTCCTCCATTAAAAATTAAAATATCTCCATCATCTATAAATTAGGGCACATTTAGAAGCCATAAACTTATATGGGTGCAGAATATCGAAGGGACAGTTATTTCGTCGGTAATTCGCAAACGGAGGGAAACAAAATTCCCCATGCGTTCATTTGCACAGGTGCGTTCATTGCAATGAACAACCTCAAATAAATATTTGTACTGGCACAGCTCCCGGTCCTAGTGCATTGACTGGCGGAAAAAAATGAATTGATCTATTACCATTAAAAAAGAGAAAAGAAAAGAAAATGAATTGATCATCCACCCATTTTGCTTATTAAAAGATCAAGTAATCACCATCAGCTGGATTTACTCCCGGGATTATGGAGTGAAGTCTTAACATGTACAGCAAACAGGAACATGCATAAAATTACTGAGTTTGAAACAATCATTTGGGGGGAAAAAATGCTTCTAACAGAAGACACAGATGCTTAACGTCTCCCAGATGCCACAGATTCAGCAGAGAATAAATACTTCACTCGCGAAAGAACTGAATCATGTGCAGGATCATAAGGATGGTCTTTAGAAGGAATCTCCAATATCGCAGGAACAGGCTTGTTGTAGCTATCAACTAAAAACCTTATCATGTTTGCAACCTGGTTAATTGACAATAGAGTATTAGATCTTCCATTTGACGCCAAAAATCATAAGAGTACGGAACACAGAAATTCATTGTAAATCATAATAAAGAAATTCCAAGGCTAGATTGCATGAAAACACAACTCCATTCAATGGTCATGAATGAAGTCAGTGGTCAGTTGCATAGGACAGACATGACATATATTAATTGTACCAGATCATATATACAAAAATTTCACATAATCGAAGAGCAAAATATCTGCGATGTTAAATGAGCCCGAAACTTTGGCTCAAAATAATCATATATTGCAGAGAAGGGGAAACCTATAATATGGAAAAGAATGATTTAGGCAGAGTTTCCTAAACATGGAATGAGATCAGTATATTACTGAGACAAACCATACACCATACGGTTAGGACTTTTTTCTTGGCCATGATATGGTCAAGACCTTTGGCATCTAGCAATATGATCGACATGATATGCTTGATACCCTTAACAAATTTTTTTTTTTCCATAATTGGGTTAAAGTCGTGTATACCAAAAAAAATAAAAAAAACCTTACATATTGGCTAATCAGCACAATTGCAATATCTTCCCTTGTCGTGAACTCTTTGAATGCATCTTCTATTTGTTTGACAGTGGTTTCTACAAAGACAACACAAGATATGAAACATGAGCATAATCAACATATGTTCAAATCAATATATCGATATAAAGTATAAAATCTATAGCAAATTACACATTTATAAGTCATGAATAATATAACTCATTTTTCATATTCAGAACAATGCACAGGGCTCATATAGTTAAGAAATTAAAACAAATGACAAGAGCAGCTGGCACCATTAGGCCAATGGCAATATCCAATCTCCCGCAAACTGCCTGGTTTCCATCCTATCAACCATTTACTTCCAGGGATTGCTATTCAAGGGATATTCAGCATTGCAACAAAAGGTGCAAGAATATCTTCTACAAATTTATCATGAATCAACATAGGAGGGCGTACACCCCAACTTGTGACATCTTTCAAATCACATTAAAGAATTGTACAGTGCAGGCAGATGTGTGAGAGAGAGAGAGAGAGAGTGTGTGTGTGTGAGAGAGAGAGAGAGAGTGAATATGATAATGGAGATAAAATGGAGTCATTCCATTGTCCTAAGTGAACTTAGCAACTTAAAGAGATCCAAATTTCAGAGCCATACTTGAGTCCACAATAAGGTAGTTTGTCTTCCTACGCAAGTCAACATTGCCCACCCCAGCAAGCAAAAATCCAACAACAGTGTCCTGGGTTAAATTCGTAGAATTGAAAAAACATAAGATTTAACATTGTTATATATAGTCAATCAACATGCATACTTGAAAGAAATTAAAAGGTTATCTAAATTAATGTTCACGAACTAAAATGAGCTTATATGTTTTAGTGATATTTTCTCACATTGGCATTTGTCAATTGCCATCTATCATACAACAAATTGATTTTGAAGACTCGCTGTTTTCTGATGTATTGGGAAATTCTATAACTTGATCCTGAGGAGATTTTATTCAAAACCCACTTTCTCAACCACTGAAGCTAGGTGCAAATGAAGAAAATGCCACATGAACAATTAAACCCTTCATAAGTCACAGAAATGTCTCAAGACCATGCCGATATAAGCAAACATTTATGCTCGACAAGATACACCCCCCTGAAGCATGAGCAGCAAGTGTGGCATTCTTACCTCATCTGCAATCATCGCAATAAGCGCGGAATTTCTTGAAGGAATTTGAACTCTGTTGGCCATTAGTATGAAAACGGTGCTACACTAGATAAAGGAAGGCAAAACAGAAAAAGAAAAGGAGACCATATGTTAATTAGCCACTAATATTCCTGAATACAGATTGTATAGCTATAAAATGAAACGCAAGAACTTGATTTCTGGGGTATACAAGGACAAATTTAAACCATATCAATGGAATAAACAGCTACTTGAAACTAGGTGTACAACCAAGTTAAATACATCCTAATAAGTGTTTTCATTTTTACCTCTATCTCTTAACAATGATATAACTATATAACACTCATATATCAACAAATTAAAGAACATTTGACATTATTTTAAGTAGAAAAGTTCGTGAGTATTTGACTTAAAAGTGGGATTCACAAATATCAAGGGAAAAAACAGAAACAAATTCAAAGAGAGATATAATTTGAAGAAGAAATTAAAATGATACTTCAAAGAAGGCAAAAAAGGGGAATGTTAAAAAAAAAAAAACAAGGCTAATATTACTGGAAAAGAAACAAGAGAAGTAACTGACGTGATCTGGGTTTGAACTTAGAAGGATTCAGTGTGAAACAACTCCAGCCAGAAAAAAGACAGACACGGACACAACACACAACCGAGGGTCTATGCTCGAACACCACTTGATCAAATGCCCAGCCATCAACAAAGAGTTCAATTATGTAAAATTAAACTACGATACATTTTTCTGCCCAATATTTCTCCAATCGAAAATTAAATTCATATTACACGAAATACCCCATCGACCTTCAACCAATCCAAAAACTGGCTCCATCTACTGACTACTTCATCACAGAAAAAATACATCAATGATCTAATACAGTATTTAGAGATTAGATAAAGGAAGCTGCTAGAGCGCACAAATAATCGGGTAAGAGTATACCAAATGTTACGCTTCAGAGAGATGGCGTGGGAGAGATGGAAGTCGATCGATCCAATCGTTTTGTGAGTAACCACTAACCAGGCATATAAAATTACTGAGAGCGCTCCAACAGGCGTAATGTCCTAACTGTGCAAGGGGAGCGCATTCGCGCCGAGAAACAGTATTTTCTGCTGCGTGACAGGGCAAGAGCTGGGAAACGGCGAGCTCATCTTAAGAACTTAGGTCCTAGATCCTGAAGCTCAGTTTTTCAAAATTCTCTCAAATCTTTAGATTTAGCTATTAGGGCTTCGGGTCAAGCCTGGATACCTTAAAAAAAAATTAATATTATAATTTAATTAAAATATTTTAAAATTAAATATAAAATAATTAAAGCAATTACTTTAGTTGGCACAAAAAAAAAATATTTTGATTAAACTTGATAAGAATCAGAACACTTATCCAAGACAATCAAAAATTAAAGTATCAACTATCTAACACCTATGACAAGACAACAACTGAGAGTGAAAAGTAAATCGTGAGAAGTATGAGCGAGAGCAGATGTAATAAATATGAGGGGCAACAAGGCAAGCAGATGAGAGAGAGAGAGCCGACTGACTTTGAGTAAGGCAAAAATAAGTGACGACTGACGAGAGAGTAGATGAATAATTGCGAAATCTTTAATTTTTAAATTGAAAGAGTGAGAGTTTCGATTGAACAAAAAAAGTTGAGAAAGTGAAAGTCGAGAAATCAGAAATTAAAAAAGTTTAAGCCTTACATTTTTTTCTATACACATCATTTTTATATAGATTATAAGAAAAAATAATAATAATGCTTGACGAACCGTCCGAGCCTGAGTCCATTTTTTAGAATTTATCAGGGTTAAGCCCAGAAGCTCAATTATCTTAAAAACTTTTCATTTTTTAAATTCAAACCTTTATTTAAATAAAGCCTACACACCCAACTCTTATTTCTAACTCTAGACAGAACCCTAATGTTTTTATAGAAGCATTTTCAGGTATAACTTATGTTATATTATTAAATCAAACTCAATATTTATTATATTTTATATTATAGTTGACTTATTATATTTGTCAATAATATACATTATATTTTGATAAATTTTTTATAAATTTTTAATAATAAATTCTTTATATAATAACGTGAACTAGTCAGACTTTTAAATTTTTAGAAATTTGGTTTATATTTTTTAGGTATGAAATTTTTTTTAACCAATGAACCAAGTTATCCTAATATATATTGATTATTAATTATTATTTTATTTGATATATAAAGACGATTAATTTTTAATAATATATATCAAAATGCAGTATTATAAGTTATAAATAACGTTACTATCTTTTTAAAATTATGTCTGGCATCTATCAATGCATATGGAGCGTTGAGTAAAATAAAAGTTCTTTGGTCAGAAAACGAAAACGTGGCGCATTTTTTTTTTTTTTCGTAATAAAGGTGGGCTAAGCCCTGAATACGTAAATAGCTAAGCGAAAAGTGGGGACTGAAATCCCAAGTACCCATGATGCACTAATTCCGTGCAGAAATTGGGAACAGAGTCTGAACAGGAAAACCCTTCTAATTTTTTGACCAACGCAGGAAAATCCTTCCTTTGCCAACATATCAATGGAGCTGAAAATAAAGGTCAAGGTTTAAAAACTCAAATTTAAAAATTCTGTTTAAATAAAAATTAAAATTTTAAAAATAATTTTTTTTAAAATAATTAATTTGAGGGCTTGATCTTGATAAATCTTATAAAAAAGTGTTTAAACCCGTGCGTCCCTTCAAGCTCTATTATATTATTATTATTTTTTGATAGAACACGTGTTTGAAATCAATAACCTGTTCATCTGATTCTACACACATTATAATATTATTAATTTTAATTCATTTTAAAATTAATTTAATATAATTTAATAAACATTAGTGTATAGTATAAAATTTTTGATATTTTTTATTTTTCTATAATTATTATGTTTGCGTATTTATAAAAAATAAACTATTTTAACCAAGATTTGAGTTTTATTACTAGATTTCTAAATGTGTGTTGTTTAATTTCTAAAAAATTATGAGAATTTTTAATTTTTTAATTTTAAAATATTTAATTAATTTATAATATTTAAATTCATCTTATTTTTTAAAAAAAGAGCTTACGGGCACAACCTTGAGCCCTCCACATAAGGGTTAAGCTTGAGAAATAAGACTAAAAATAAAAAATCAAGCTTTTATGCTCATATCCTTAAGGGTTGGACCCATAAGAGCTGGGCTCACTTATATTCCTCACTTTACATATCAACTACCCCATTTTTACTATGGGTATAATTATGGCATTTAATGAATATTTAACGTGTGTTTGATTTTTAATTTATATTTAACAAATGTATATTTTAAAAATCAACCATTTATTAGATTTAACAAAAATACATTTTAAATATAATTTAAATGTATTTTTTAGAATTATCCAAATAAGCTTTTAGATCCCCACTATAGATTTCACATCAAACATACAATACCAAGCAAAAAATAGGACTTGGATTTTCTTCCCCGCAGATGAGAGAAAAGGAAAAATCAGTACCGATCTGAATCGTTAAATTAAATTTAAAATTTGAATTTAATAATTTTTAAATATAAATTAAATTTGAATGATTTAAATTTGCAGTGAAGAGGTAGTGAAAAAAAAACAGAGTAGAAAAACCCACCCTACAAAAAATATATATTGGCTAGGCAAATGATGTGATATACTCAGATGTCCAGCATATGAATCTAGATACAGATTGACCCAACCCATAATGGAGGAGTTTTAAACAAAGTTTTGAGTAATTGAGTAAATTAGTTTAAAGCTTTGCATTTTAATAGAGTTTACAAAGAAAATATTGATCACTTATAGATATTATGACTTTCTTAAATAAATTATATGATTAATTTATTGTATGATTGTTAAAATTAATTCAGCAAGGATATTAATTGAAACATCTATGTTTTAATTTGAACTTCGGAGGTCACCTTTGCACTCAAATATGAAACCTGTGGTTTGCTCAAGATCTTTCTTGAATCTTGAGAACATGGTTTAAGAAGCTGTTACTAACACCAAGCACACTCATCACAAGACTGTGACGACCATCTATGTTGTGTAGGCCTTAAGGCGGTAGGGCATGACTCTGTACAAGTTTAACGGTTAGAGATTTATGGTTTTGGGGAATTTGACATATTAGGATTTCGGGTCTTGAATTTGCTTTCTCTATGCAGCCATTATTGATATGAACATGTGATAAATGGTGCTTGTTGAATTTTGATAATGTTTTTCCCTCGATTGTATGATTAATTTGAATGTTATCCTCTTTCATTCATGATTTGATCATGGTTACCTGAGTACATTGGTTTCTTTTTGAAGATTACTCCATTCTGGAATCTTCATTCTAGAATTTTGTTTGGTAATGATTCTAGAATTTAATTTGAATGTTATAATGTAATGAGTTTTTCTACCAAAAAAAAAACAATGTAGTGCACAAAATGGGTTGGTGCAACCTACCCAAACTCATATGGGCTTACCTAGCCCATTTTCAAACTGGTTAAAATGGGCCACATACAGGTATGGTCTAGCCCATCCCATTTTGTGCAAAATAGGATGGGTTGGTAACAGCCCTTTAAGCTACCTTTCCAGCCTATTGTATAATCCTAATATTGGCTTCTTGCAAGCCGTCTTCTTTGCTCAACCAATGGCCACCTATGTTCTTCTTTGCTCAACAAACGGTGACAATCTTAGCAAGACAAACCCACAGCTTCAAGTTTTGAATCATTTTGTCTATCTTCTTTGTCTGCCTTCGTCCTCCTCCTTCTTTCTTCTATGACGCTCACCCAATATGGAGAAGGTTAGGGCCTTCTACAATGTCTTGAAGTCGTTCCTTATCAATTTGAAGCCGCTTGCAGTCGCAGACTCCCATCTCCCAAACTTGGAAATTAGTCGTGATATGCTACTTTAAACCTTTGCGGCCTTTGGAGCTTTTCTTTTAATGATGGGATTTCATGTTCAGTATAAAAAGACAGGAATTACTTGTACTACTCTCATTTTTTTTTGTATTTTATTTTTGGATTAATGAGTAAAATTGATCTCGAAAAGCACAATGTATTCTAAACTTTTAAAATGTACAAAATAAAATCTAAACTTTTAAATTTATAGCAAATTAAAACCCTATCATTATATTTTTTTAAGGGAGAACGACAATTAAAGACCTACTAAGAATATTAATTTCAATTACGGACCTTAAAATTTTGAAATCCTAGTTAAGGACCATGGTCCTTAATTGTGATTAAAAAAAATGTAATTTGTGAGGTGGGATTCATTATTGCCACTTGAGAATTCACTAATCCAACTTGAGAAAATTTGTAACGTATATTGTGAAACATAAAACCCCACTTGGAAATAGAATGTTTAACAAAAAGCGCCGCTTGAGAATTCACTAACTAGACTTGAAAAAATTTCTAACGTACATTGTGAAAACATAAAACTTCACTTGGGAATCAATTGTTTAATAAAAAACACCAATTTGGATAAGTCACTTTTTATTAATGATTCTCAAGTGGGGTTTCATTTTTTCACAATATACGTTAGAAATTTTTTCAAGTCTAATTAGTGAATTCTCAAGTGGCGCTTTTTGTTAAACATTCCATTTTCAAGTGAGGTTTCATGTTTTCACAATATATGTTAGTAATTTTTTCAAGTTGGGTTAGTGAATTCTCAAGTCGCATTAGTGAATCCCACTTCACAAATTATATTTTTTTTATCACAATTAAGGACCATGGTCCTTAACTATGATTTTAAAATTTCACAGTCTGTAATTGGGATTAATATTCTTAGCAGGTCCTTAATTGTCATTCTCCCTTTTTTTAACACCATTGCTGTTCATCATGGGCCCCATTTAAATGCTTATGTGTTATTGTTAATTAGTTACAGACCTTAAACTCTTACATGAGTGGCATCCTAAACCTTGAACTTTAAAATTTTGAGCAAATTACCCCTGCCATTTATATATATAATGCTAACTATTATGTAAACCAAATTAGCCTCAGTGTGATTTGTCTTGATGAATGCATTGTTGGCCATGACAAACGATCCATAATCTTGTGAAATAACATTTTTTGCCCTTTTCTATAATATTTTTCAAATGATTAATATCTCATATTTCAATATCCTCTATAACTCTGATTTAGTTTTATTTAAATAATATTTATTTATTTAATGGTAAAAATTTGGGATTCCATTTAAAAAAAGTTTAAGTATCATAGAATTTTACAGACGATAGATGCGAAAGCCGATGATTTCATTAATGAATTAAAACTCAAATTAATCAGTTTTAAAATCCTTTGATATTTAAACTTTTTTTCAATAGAATCCCAAATTTTTACCATTAAATAAAAATTTATTCAAAAAAAGACTAAATAAGAATTATAGAATATATGAAAGCATAGGATACCAATTATTTGAAATACATTGTATAAAAAAAGGCAAAAAATGTCATTTCATAAAATTATGGATCATTTACTATAGCCAACGATACATTCATCCCAGCAAGCTACGCTGAAATTAATTTGATTTATATAATAGTCAACATTCTATACATAAATGATAGGGGTAATTTGCTCAAAATTTTAAAGTCCAAAGTCTAAAACACTACTAGCATAATAGTTTAAGGTCTGTAACACTAATTAACAATGACACATTAGCATTTAATTGGGGCCTATATTGAACAGTAATGACGTTAAAAAAAATAACAGTAAGGTTTAATTTATAATAAATTTAAAAATTTAGGATTTATTTTATACATTTTTAGAGTCTAGGATCTAAGGCATTTTTCGAGCAAGAATTTAAGGTCCATTTTGCTCATTAATCCTTTATTTTTCATAAGAGTTTTAAGATCATTTTTTAATTGATTTAAATGTCCTACTTGTATTTATTAGAGAAGTATTTTTTTTTTTAAAATTCATGATAGTTTTTAGATGGCAGAAATAGAAGACAAAGTACTTTTTAGACTATTGTATTTATTTAATTTTATTATCTTGTTTACCAAAATAATTTTAAAAGGTTTCCGATAATCAAGAAGAAAAGACTTTGTTGTTAAATTAATTTTCCAAACTTTGTTTTTAATATTGATGAATTTTTATGATTTATTTCATGCATTTTAGTGTATGTTGTTGTATTTAATTATCTTGTTCAAAAAATTTTAATTTTTAAGTTAAAAATTAAAATGGGTTAAAATAGAGAAAAATACTTCAAATTTTTTTTTATAATCAAGCTGGTCTAAATAAACCTGAAAGGCTGAAGTGCTATGACCGGATTTGGTTATATAAGTTTTTTTTTTATAAGTTCAAGTATTTTTAAGCCCAACTTGAATAAGCCAAACTCACTCAAATTATTAGCTCTATCATGTACTCTCTCTATTAAAAAATATAAAGTATTTTTAACTGGATCACATCTTAATAAAATAGTTAATTATCTTTTAATTTACCCTAATTAAGGTTTCCACTTTAAAATAAATATAAAGTGACTTATTTATTAAGAACACTTTTGATAAAAGTATATTAATTACACCTCAAAATACTAAAGATACATTACATTTTTAAAACATCCAAACCTTAAAAAAATATCTTATATTTTTTAATAGAGAGATTACTAACATAAATAAATATAATAATGATTTTTATATTTAAAAGTTTATCAAACAAATAGCAATCAGCTCAATGACAAATAAATATTGGAAGAGAAATTTTTTATATACATAAATTTTTGAAATTTCTTTAAACACTTACTAAGAAAAGGATTAAGAAAGTAAAGAATAACATAAATCATAAAGATCAAGACTAGGCGCGGATTTTTTCCTCATAAACACAGAAACACATTCAAGTTTCTATAACAGTACTTGTCTAAACTACATGGATGACGCCCATGACATTTTGAAACAAAGAACCTCCACTACTCATAAGACAATACTTCCTCCTCCCTTGCCAGCTACCTGCCTGCCTGCCACCTGCAACACACACACACACACACACACAATGAATATATTCAGTGTATGAAAATATATAATATTACAATCTTCTAATACAACTTCGAATTTTGATCCATTGCATGATTGTTACACTGTAATTCTTCCAGATAAAACAATATAAGTCTTGCTGCTTACACATTCTGTATAACTTTCTGAATTACAATAGATATATTTTATAATAAAAAATTTAAATGATTGCACATTTTGTGTTTGTGCGCAGCACTTGTGAAGTGTTTTGAAAATTGCTACATGAAGAGTTTGAAAAGTGGACGTCGTGCATGCACGAACATACATATACACATAGATTAGATATACAATGGATTCAAATGTTCAGGGTATATATAGCTTCTCAGGAATATGCATGTTCATCAAATATCAGCAAGTTTCAGATTAACGGTAGAATGGAAAACCATTGATTGCCCATAAACGACTTTGAAGCTTGAAGGAGATATACGATATATGTGGAAATGAAAGATTACTAACCAGCTAAGCAAGCTAGCAGCGGACGATGTTATCAGAAGTAAAAGTAGTCATCCTTCTTGCAGCTGTTTCTTGTGGACAAAGGGACATAAGTACCTTGATCAACTTCCTTTCCTGCAGACTTACTGCCCATTCTCTTGCGTTTCGGTTTTGAAGTAGATCGTCTCTCTTCTTGAACCTTCTCCAAGTTATTCACAGCATCTCTCAATCTGCATACCCACCAACACTTATATTCAGCCCTGGTTCTCATAATCAATATGGTAAGAAAATCAAGTAAAAATCTTCATAAATGTAATAATGAGAAAGTATCAATTATATGTGTATATAGATCACACATGCTCCAATATGTAGTCGCCATAAATTAATCGTTAATCAAGCCATATATAGTTATATTAGATGTTCCTTGTTAAGCTCAAATAACATGTTTGGCATGTTATGCATTAGATTTTTTCTTATCAGATTATCACCAGTACACTGATGACGAACTTGGTTCTTTCATTAATTGATTCATGGTAAAAAAACAACAACAACAATCAATAAAAGAGCCTGCTCATAATCCGGACCCAATGTTTGCCCTCTGACAAGACTCCAACGACCTCCCCGTCGACCTTTCTAGGTCTGGTTCAATGGTATATCATTGTTCATTTTTGTTCTTGGGTCTTCTCTCGATATATATATATATATCGTATATATATCCCCGTTTGAACTCTCTCTCACACCCATTATCATGGAAGAGAAATGAGAACACGCACACATACATATCAGGAAAGTTCAAAGACTAGGCTTTCTTTGTGTGGCTAGCCACTGCAGTATTCGTGAAGGTGACATGATATAAAAATCCACAAATGGGAGTAGAGGGTATAAATGGGTAAGACCATATATAAGAGGAATGTATACCTTAATTTAAAATTTCAACTTTAAGCTTACGCATCATTTCATTTACTATATATATTTATTATTAAGCCAAACTTTATTTAAAAGGATGCTTCTTACATTAACTCAACTCTACTTACGTTTGAACATTTGAATAAAAACTTTTTTTACCAAAAATAATCTGAAGTTAAGGAAACAAATCAAATAAGTAATATAAGAAAAGCACTTCTATTGTAATTCTTGTGTGAGCGTGCACGTGTGTATGTTCTTTAGACAAGCGAGGAGAGTATTATTTGTCTTAAAGGACATTCGGTCTGTCTTCAATCCAAGTCGTGAAACACTACTAGTACTATACCTTACATCTTTCTCAAACTATTTCTAGCAGAATGAAGGTGCAGAGTACAGAGACATCTTTTTTTTTTTTTTTTTTTTTAAGGAACAGACGATACCGATCAATCGTAAACAGTAAAAAATGTTACATATGAAGAATATCAACTCAAACGCTGCGCAAATTAATAGTAATTTATCTCTAAATGCGTGCACGGCAAACAAAACACTAGAAAACCCAGATATGCGCATGTTTAACTTGTTATTATGCACGCGATCTTAAATGATCTTCATATGTATTTTAAGCCAAATACTCATCTGAATACGCATATTGAAATGCTGATGCAAATTTATATATAATTTTCACTTGTACTCAACATATAGCTTTTTGATTTTTTAATTTTGGTTTGAATGACTTAAAAGGCTAAATATATATATATATATATATAAACAGCCCAAACTATATACACAAGACAGAAGTAAGCCCTAGGGGAGATAGACGGTTCTTACTCTTGGAGATGTTGCTCTATTTGGGTTTGAGTTGCTAGCAGTTTTCTGACTTCCCTCTCCTTCAAATCCTCAGATCCCTCGTCATTATAGTCGATCTGCAACAATCAAATTAACTCCATGACCTTGCAGAACCGACAATATATTGTGAATAATATATATAATCGAAGTCGTCTAAAACAAATCTGATAAGTTGGAAAAGGGTGACAGTGGTTCAACCTAATCAACAATTCGTTTAAACATAGAAGTTTGTGATAAGGTGGAGATCAGTGTGCTACTGGAAGAGAAAAAAAGAAAAGAGAGAAGAAGAACCTCGTACCCTGAACCAGCCTCTGTTAGCGTCATAGTCAACAACAGTTCCCAAGTAACCAATCCCAGCACATTTCTTATAGACCAATCGACCTATGAGTGCCTGAGCACTAGGAGGTAATATCTTTCCCTATAGGAGGGGAGGGAATTAATTGTCATTAAGAAAGTAATCAAAGTTTTAGAAAATAATCTAGTTAAAGAGAACACAAATATTAAATGCATGCGTACTGCTGGTTGCACTCCACTCTCGAAATTTAAGTGGATTTCGATCCTTGGATGAGGTTGATCAACTTCTTGATCAGCTATTTTTGTCCAGTTTTGAGGCTCAGGGTCTTCAATGCATGAATATGCGTCTTCAACTATTCAAAGAAAATCAAGAATAATATTGTTACATGTGTAAACATTGCATTAATGTATCATGTATACTTGGTTCACGATGGAAGAACAGAGAAAGAATAGTATATATGAAAAATGAATTGAGAAATCAATACAAACACATATCGAAGGCATTTCATGGACGTCAAGGGGATTTCCCCAACAATCACGTATACGGTGATCAATTACGTGGCTTATGTATTATTCAGATGGGTTACAGTCATGGGGAATTTAACATTGAAGATTGAACCACAACAAACACACAACCTTTGAACAATAACACATAGTACATGTCTATGCTTATTATACATTTACGCACACTGACACAGCGATGTGTGTGTGTTAAGTAATCACACACATAGAGAGATATCACACACACACATTTGCAATTTTCAATGCCACCAGAAAATATTTGGGGCATAATATAAACAGCGAGTCCATACCATCTATACATGTATAATATAATCAAAATGAACATCAGCGATCGCACTAAATTGACCATTACATTTTCTGAAGAGAGTTGCTTCAAGGAATCGCTACACAACTTCAATTAGTGGCCGAGTCACCTTACAGGGAGGGTGCAAAAAATTATAAATAGGATATGTAAATTTTTCCTTATTCCTGATATCTTGTAATCTCTAGATTAAATAAAAATATTTAGGCCCAAACATTT
The DNA here is from genome assembly GCF_029017545.1 of Prosopis cineraria. Lineage (NCBI taxonomy): Eukaryota > Viridiplantae > Streptophyta > Magnoliopsida > Fabales > Fabaceae > Prosopis > Prosopis cineraria. Next base: position 26,561 of record NW_026555690.1, on the reverse strand, counting down.
ATTAGATATGTATTATTTTAATAATTGAGATAAGATATGAAAAGTATATATCTTAGTAAAAGACTATATCAACCTTCTTAATATAATTTTTTAAAAAGAAAGATGATGATTAACCTACTTATATTACTATAATTTTAGTCCAAATTTAATTATTATTTTTAAATTAAATGATTTTACACCCTTGATCTCATGGTCCAGGCTCGCCACTGACTTCAATAATCCATTCAGGATTCATAAAGACGGACCATTACCAACTCTTCGATATATATTATATGGTATCAGAAACACAGCCTTGATTTAAAAAAAAAATCTGAATTTTTTATTTTCTGTTGAAAAGAATTTTAATGTGTCTGATCTCTGATTAAGGACGAATCAATTCCATTTTCAGGGTGATCTTCTCCCTTTTGTTACTCTCCATCAGTGGATCTAGATCCGGACCCGACTAATCACCCCGAGAGAAGGGCAAAAAAGAAAATTCAATGGTGTAACGCACCGATTCGCAATCTTAATGATGGAGCAGAATCAAATCAAAGCAGAGAAGAAACTCTCAGGCACAAAAGAAGGAGATCGATAACATGCAATGAGATAATTGAGTTGAAAGAAATGAAAATGGACAAGGGGCTAAAGATTATTTCACCATTCAAGGCGTTCTGGTGGAACCGACCAGCAGCGTCAGCCATTTTCAGCCGAAGTTGTCAAATAGCCTACGCGAGTCAAGCCAATCATTCAACCGATCCAGAAAAATTGTCAGAAATTAAACAACTCAGAAAAACCGTAACACTTACTAGTTACTACTACTAGGCCCACCTCTTCAACACCGAAATTGAGTCAAACTCAGTGTGACATCCAGCAGCAAACTGCGTTTGACACTCAATGAATGGAGGCTATATATACACTAAACCACACACACACCCACACACGAGGCATGGACACGCACACTTTCGTAATTTAATATAAAAAATTGATGTGTGTGTATGTGTGTGTGTGTAACAATTGCAGTTTAATTTGTTTAGGTCAACTTCAGGTGACCGAGGACTACTGCATGCAAGCGAATTAACTCCCTCCTGTCCAATCATACGTTGCCACGTGTACTTTAATGAAGAAAAATTACCATGAGTGATGGGTGGATTACGGTGACTGGGTGGAGCGCATGGTTTTCTACGAGCGATTTTCACGCGCATCCTTTGAGAGTGATACTCCGGCGGTATTTATTTCATTTTGTTTTGGCCCAGGAAATTGTCCGAATTCAATTTCGTTGACCTTTTTGATATTTACCATATTTTCAAACCTGGTTGAATGTATAATCTTCTCAAATTTACGTATATCCAAAAAGAGGGGCTTTTGGATAGGGATTGATCGGCAACACCCTTCCTTTGTCAATTGTCATTGCAAGTTTGCAACTATAGAAACCTTAATTATTCTTACCGACGTTCGTGTCTAGCGACAGCAGTGTGTTATCGGTAATGACCTTTTATTGGATATCCTCCTCAAAATATCATTTTACTACACTTCAATTAAGAGGAAGTAATTTCGGCTTCACATACAAGAACAATAAGTCCCGAGTTTTCATTTGGACATGCTTTTTTTTTTTTAATACACCATTTGGACATGTTTTTTGTCTGGATAAGGAATAGACTGCGTCAACAGTTATAAATATTAGATATTTTAGGCAAAATTAAAGTAGACAATTTTTTAATTAAGTTGCCATGTACACAATAATTGAGATTTGAATCATCGATCACTTGTTTAAATGATGAGAATCCTGCAACTCATACCAATTTTTATACATAATGATTTTATATAAATATATATATCGTCTAAGCCCCTTGTCATGAAAATTATGGTGAATATTGTGTATGAATGAATGTATTGATTCATACATATTTTACATTTGAGAATACTTTTCAATGTAATCCAGGGATAAATGGGATGTTTCTCTCATGTAAAACAACGCTCCACTCGATTAAGTTACTATTGTTTAGAAGAGGTTTGCTATGGCTTGAGTTAATTTTAATTTAAGGCTCTCATCACATAGGGCCTAAAGACTAAGGCCATTTATCGAACTAGCTAGCATCCGCGAGACCATGCTTGTCTAATAGTATTTTTCTCTATATTTATTTTCTGCCTTCATTGAAACTGTCCGAATCCAATATAATGCAGGATCAATTTTACAATGTATATCAAAATTAAATATTCTGAATTGATTTCCCCCTAGATGTGATATACACTTGCATTTTTCAAATTTGGTTCCATATCTATTCTAATTAAGATATGGATAATACTTGTTTGTGATTCCCAAACGAGGTCTTATGAATTGTGACTGAACTCGTGGCACTTGAAAATGAAAACCTTACCTATTTTTAAAGTATACATGGTATAGCAGTGAAGGCTCTAATATTACTAATTATCAAATCGTGTCATGTACATGCGTTCGTTTTTTTTTTCCTTTCCGTGGTTTGCAATTGATTTATATGATTGTTTTTCCTAGTATCCTAGCTAGTAGATCACATGATCAGTAAATCGTGAGTTTTCAATTTTCCTAGCAGCTCATTCCAGCAACTAAAATCAACATCTTTTGGTGTCTGAATCCTCTTTTTTAATGTCTAGATCCGAGGAACCATTCTAATTTTTAAACTAATGGTAGTGGAGAGGTTTGGGATCAAGTGAAAGGGACTAAATCTTTAGATATACTTTAAGCAAAGGTTGATGATACAAATTCCTTTTGTTTTCTTAAAGCCATAAGGTTTCAATTTGATTTTTTAATTTTATAATGTGTATTTTTAATCTTTTAATCCTAATATCATTAATTTTAAATGTTTACTTTTTATGCCAATCATTGTTATTTAAAAATAATAATTTTAATATGTCAGCGTTTGAGAATAATTTGTCGATATTTAAAAGTTTAATGCAAATTTTTTGTGTGAGAAAACTAACTTTGTTAGGGTTAAACTAAAAAATACACTTTATAAAATTAATGGACCAAAATAAGACCTCATATAAAGTTAAAGGACTAACAATATACTTTAGCTTAGCCTATATTTTGAATAACATTGCATCATAGCTAATGATACTAGAACAAGTTGAATTTGGATCTAGTGAATGGTTTAAGTACATTCACTTAATGAGTATCTCATGTAACATTATAGTGGCAATTTGATTTAGTCAAATAGTTATGAATGATTTTGTCATATAATACTTAAAAAACATCAAATTTTAAATTTTTGGAGGGGACATCATGAGTAAAGAGTGTTTTGATGGTGTTGATTATTTTGAATTTTTAAAAGAAAATATATTTTGATAATTTTTAAATATTAATGAAATTTAACAACTGTAATTGAGATACTCATTGAGTGAGTGTATTTAGAACAGTCGTTGTAATCCTAATTCAAAACAAGTCTCACATGAATAAAATTAAAATAGAGATGAGAGATATATAAGTAAAAACATTTACAACTGTAATACTTTAAAATTTCGGTTTAAAAGTTGTGTCACTCATATTTATGATTTAAAAAAAAAGTTTAGTGAAGAATAAGGCCATAAGTCTGAGACTCTTAGGGCCAAGAATAATAACATCAAAACTGGAGCTTCAGAGAGACGAGTATTGAGATGGTGGTGCATTCTTGCCCATTTGACTCGAATGCATTTGGTGGCTGTATGCATGCTTAATGTGGAGGCCCAAGTGGATGAGCAAATTTGCCCCAGAGTGATGGATGAAGGGAGACATTTCTGTAACTAAATGTCGAGTGTGTTGTATGGGGATGAGAAAAATGACACAACATTTGCACATTGTACGAGACCTTCGTCATGAGTTTTTCATAGTTTTTCGCTTTTGATAGTACGACACAGATGGATTTGCCTTAACAGGAACCGTCCTTTGAATATATTTGTGATGGAAGGAAGCCTCAGTTGTTGGAGCTGATCTCTTTTGCATGATAATATGGGCTTATAATTATCGTCGCACATTCAGAGTTAGCTTCAAAAGCAGTGAAGAAAAATCAAAGACCCCAAGGCTGCATAGTTTTGCACTGATATATATTTACCGTTTTAGCCGAATGCTGACGTCTAGTATCGATCTTTTCAAGAAAGTATCAAAAGCATGGTTAGTATAACACGTTGGTTTAATGGAGACGTGCAGGAAATAATATTGTGTGTGTGTGTGTGTGTGTGTGAAGTTATTGGATTTTGTACGTGCATTTATTAGCAATTCTAACAATTCTGTAAACTTGATTTCTAACATCTCAAAGTAATTTAATAACCATAAATGTTTTTTTAATTGAAACAGAGCAATCCATTAATAATTGGTCAGCCACTTCGCCAAGGAGTCATACGATGCGCATCATTAAATTCAATTCATGATCAGCACGTACAATGGCAGGCCGCAATATCATTGGCAGAACTGTAAAACATTATCTTTATGAATATGAGCATATTTAGTCATATATTATGGTATCCGGTTGATATGCCGTATGCTGATTTTTTATTTTTTATTTTTTGACCTCGCTGTAAGCAAGTACACACACTCACACATTCTATTGACAATAAAAAATCAAGAGCATGTTATTATTCATGAACAAACAACTTATCTAAGATCATAATTCATACTGTATGCAAAGCGAAATTCCACCTCGAGAAACAATACAAACTCCTTTCCATCGAGAGATAGAAGCTTGCTCAGTGAAGAGTGGGAATCGTTGGCCATCCTTCTCGAGTTCTTGTTAGAATAGCTGGAGATAGATTTCGCTGTTCAACTCAACGATTACAATCTAGCGCAACAAAAATACATAGCTACCAAATCAGCACGTGTAGCAGTAAATATATATGGATGCCCATAGATAGATGCAATGGGAAGCAGGCATAGGCATGAACTCATTGGTGACATTAGCATTCATGCATGCACCGGAAGATTAATTACAGTATTTCTTCACAGTCAAACAAGGGAGACACAAGCCCCATAAAGATGGCTAAATGACCCGCGGGCTTAACATAACTCATAGTCATAAATTTGTCTCTCTCTCGCGGGTAATTTATTGGTCAATGACATGATAATTCATGTTGCCAGGCAATAAGTGACACAGAGGTCAAAGAGGAATTTAAATTTATCTTGTATGTGAAAGTGAAATTACGAAGACGGGTCCATAGAACATTGAATTACTTAGGAAAAATGACAATTAAGGACCCTCTTAAGTTATTAATGTCAATTGAAGATCATAAAATATTAAAATCTCAACTAAGGATCATGGTTTTTATTTGAAATTAAAAAAATGTGAATTATCTTATATGCCCCTTAGAAAAAAAAATAGCTAGATGAAGTTAATAAATTCCCCAATCACTTTTGTATATTCACAAATTATCTTAGAATGTTTTAAAAGTGAGCTTCTTTCGTGCTGAAAAATAATCTATTTTCAATTATAGTTTCTTGTTTTTCAATAGACATTAACAATATTAGTTCTAATGTCACTACAGCAATTTCAACAGTATTATCTCTTTATTTTTTAAGTGGTAGCTGTATGTATAAGCATGAAATTTGATAAATTATCGGGTTTATATTCTTAAGTGAAGTTAGTAAATTCTTAATTTATTTTTGTATATTCATAAGCTAAGTGACTTTGAAATATTTCAAAAGTGAGTTTCCTTTAGATTGAAAAATAATTTATTCCCAAATTTGGTTTCTTATTTTTCAACTGATATTAATAATATTCTCATATCACGATGGTGACTTGAGTATTGTTATGTATATTTTAGTATTTAATAGAGGATAATTTTATAAAATTATATATATTTTTAATTTCAAATAAGGTTCGCGGTCTTTAATTGAAGTTTTAATATTTTGTGATCTTTAATTGGAATCAATGACCTTAAGGCTCTTAATTATCATTTTCCCAATTACTTACAATTATTAATGCTAGCCTAGCCAGTCGCTGGCACTTATTGGGGCACGACTGAAGTGAATTCGGAAGTCAAATTTCTGTTTTATTTTGGTCTACTTGTTTCTTTCAATGTGTGAGCAATGAAACACCTTGTAGAGATGAGATTCAGATCGGTCAATACCAGACGCCTTAATACTCCTGAAAAAAAATAATAATAATAATAACTAAGGTCTTTCTTGGGAAGGGGGAGTCCCATTTTGGCAACATTCAAATTTCCAAGAGCAAAACCACAATACAACAATCGTTGATAAATACTCCTCTCCCATCTTATTTGTAAATTATTTTTAATACATTTTATTAATATGAAAAAAATTTTAAAATTTAAAATTTATTAATTCTATTTTAAAATTTAATAAATTCTCAACCTTGCTCCTGTTAAATATACATACTTCAATAACATATTTTTTCTCTCTAAAATTTAATGGAGGGTGAAAGAGATAATTTGTGATGAAAATTTAACAATATAACTTATAAATAAAATCAAAAAAAATTTCTTTCTCTATCTTATAAACAAGAACAAAGGGAATATTAGAGAAAACCTACAACTAGATGGGTAGGTAAGGAATTGAAAAAAAAATTTAATATTGCTAACATGTATCTTTTCATTGAAGATAATTTTATTTAAGAGACAATTAAATATATCTCAACATCTCAACGTAGACTTGAATTTGGTTCAAGATATATTGTGAAGAAAAAATTGCATAAGGTTTATTATTATTATTTGTTTGTAGAAAAATGGAAGACGTCGTGTTAATAGGAGAACATAATTCGGGTGGGGTTGCATTGTATTCTCTTTTTATATTTTTGGGCCCATTACTAGCCTAATCTAGTATTCTTGAGGCCCATGTTCAGAGGGCAAGCATGCTTGTTATTCTCAATGCCCATAACAAAATTGGGCAACCGAGAGGGATGTATCGGTTTGTGCCAAAAAAAAAAGTGAGATATTAATTATGAAAATAAAAAAAGTATTTTTTTATTATTTATAGATATTTTTTATTGAAATAATCATATCCAAAACATAGGCATACACTAAATATGAGTACTAAAAACAGAGAAATTGCAATCAATTTTACAATCCTTCCTTGTTTACCAAAAAAAAAAAAGTTAAATTGTGGTAGGAGAGGGGGGGGGGAGGTTTGAGTATAACCACACGAAATAAAGAAGCAAAAGCAACAACGGTGTAATCTTTAGATTAATGTATCTTTAAAAATAAATAAAGAAATAAAGGAAAGTGGGTTTGAAAGGGAAAGGGCGGCAACATGGCGTCAGCCGACTCATAGAGATGGATGAAGTCGCCGCGTAACTCTCGTGCCCTACCCTCTTTCCAATGCTCACCCTTTTTCCTTATCTATCTTTCCCTCCCTTTTTATTAAAAAAATATAACTATCTCGTTTTTTATATGAAAAAAATTAATAACATATACTTTAAAAATATAAAATATTTTTAATTAAATTTATCTTTAATAAAATAATTACTTATTTTAAAATTAATTATATCTTTTTATATTTATTTCTATTAAACATCCTACAATAAATATAAAGTTATTATTAATAGAGATACTTTTAAAAAAAAATATAATGATTATACTTCAAAAGATTAAAAATACTTTATATTTTTAAATATTTAATTTTTTAAAAAATACTTTATATTTATAAATGGAGGGAATACCTTGATACCTAACAGCTTTACTTGTGTCTCTATATATAGAAATCACATTCAAAAATTATTCAGGTGAATTATTTATAAATAATAATTAACAACAAGTCTTATTCGTAAAAAAGCACAGATCACATTTTTATTTTAATAACAATTTATCTTATATTGATCATTATTTGTGAATGACTTTTTGAAATTATATTTGAACGTGATTCTCTCTGTTATATGAAAATAAATTGTTTTTCTATGATTTATAAATGTATCACATGTACTATGATAAATTTCCTATTTTCTATTTATATGCTAGTTGGCCAAAATAGTTCTTTGGAAAAATTTACTATAAAGTCTCGCATAAACATTTCAATTACCCAAAGGTTCCATGAAATGAATAAACTAATTTGAAGTCCCTGTTGGGTAAATATGTTTTGTTGGATAATTACTAAATTGCCCTCTAGATCTTCTTTAATGACGTGATTAGAGGGAGTATCATTTATGATACGGTGACACGCACTCAACTAGTCAACTGTTGTCCGTTGCCACTTTGATTTGTTCGATAGCTGAGACGCTCGCGGGATATTAATCCTCCCAGTCTTTCAGAAAATATGCCACACATATAATCTCAGACACAAATGTATATTAAACTTGTAAGATACTCCATTTGGACGTTTTTTAAAAATAATTTTTTATTTAAAATACATGATACATTATAATAATCAAATTATTTTTTTAATTTTATTCATTCTTAATTAATATAAACGTATTTAATGTGGTTGTATTATTATTTAAAATTAAGAGTAAAAATTAAAATACCTCTCACTTTTTTATAATATCAAAAAAAAAAAAAACTTTTCTCAATATACTTGAAAGGGTTGAAAGTGTGTGTATATTTAATAGAAACTTAGAATCATATTAAAAGATATTTTTTTAATCCTATTTCTAAATCACTTCTAACAAGTTTTATCAGAATCAATAAAGACCTTAAATCTAATTAACATTATCTTAAAATTTAACAAGTTTTTATCTTTATTGCTGATAAATATTTTTAAATCTCATTATTATTATTTTTATTTAAAGTATTTAATGAGCATAAAAATATAAATATGAGCATTAAAAATTTACAAATGTCATGTAAATAGAATCAATTTTTTTATTTTTATCTCATAAATAAAATTATAGGAGTAATTAAATAACTCTGGACTTACATAAAGTAATTTTACATGTTAAATGTTTTCAACAGAGCCGAGCAAGTACGCCTAGTTAAAATCCAACGGATGAATTCACTGTTTAAAAGCTCGTAGCTTTTTTAAAAACACTAATTGACTGATTCAAAAGTAACAGTGAAGAATGAAGCAAGAGAGAGTGGTCCCTGTCTAGCATTATTATCTCAGCGGATCTTCCCCTGCCTCCCAATATTCAAAGTGTCATTATTACCACGGCACATACACGTATCGCATAATAACAACCTCCCTCCCATTTCTATAGTGTCCAGTGTTTTCAGAACCAGACCGGACATTGAACCGGAAAAGTCAACGGTTCACAGTTCGCATGGTTCAACCGGTTGGACCATTGGTCCAACCGGTGACGTAATAATTAAATTAAAAAAAAATTATATATGTATATAATAATTTAAATATAAGAAATACATATAAAATTGCTATTTAACTTAAAAAACTTAAATATTTTAAGTTTATTATGACTTAACAAGCTATATGATACACTATAATATCAAATGATTAAAAAAATTAGTCATTTTTTTAAAAAAATTTGATAAAAAATAAAAAAAAAATTTTTTTTGAACAGTCCGGTTTTTGAAAACCGGATCCGGTTCCCGGTCCGACCGCCGGTTCGAAACGGTTCAACCCGGCTCAACTCTGAAAACGATTTTTTCCTTTGAATCAGACCGAAAACCAGACCGGTCGACGGTCCGATCGGTCCGACCGGCCGGTCCGGTCCGATTTTCAAAACAGTGATAGTGTCCTCTTCACATTTCTTCCGCCAACATGATTTATTCTTTTCTTGTTCACTCCGTCACTGAAAATTACAAAACCTCTCCTTCTACGCACCTTCCCCTTGCCTTTTTTTTCCCCTGGTTCTAAGGCCTGTGTGGAACGGGACGGAGACACAAAAAAAAAAAGGTGAAACATAAACAAGAACAAGACGAAGGATGAGAACTGTGGCCCGTGAAAGTGAGAAAGAGAGTCCCATCAAAGTTTCAAAAGACAAACAACCATTGACTTGTGTTGCAAGCACCTTGCCCTTTGCCTTCTTTTAATTTCAAGGCTTCCCTCATAGGCTCATACCTCACACCTTTTCCCAAACCCTTATTCCATTCTCTTCACTTTTATTACCTACTCTTTCCGGGACATTGAAAACTACTTCACAGATTTTAAAAGAAATTAATTGAAATTTTAATTTATTTTATAAATATCGTACTTCTTTTTTCTCCAATCATGTCATAATAAAATAAGACATGTTAAGTGTTTTAACAGTGACATTGAAATTTCAATAAACAATTTTTTTAAAAAAAGACTAATGAATGTTACAGAAATATGGTTGAAAAAATTTATAAAAGTTAGTTAATACCATATGTTTTGAATCAAACAAGACTTATAAAAAAATGTTTTATATTATAGAGATAGGAGGGAGTTCATTAGTATTAACACATGATTCCTAAGAAATTTCCCTCTTGTTTAACCATATTCCCTCGCTTTTCACATATCTCCATCGATTTTCATGTGTTGGTGGAAGCCAAGGGTTGAAGATAAGATCACTTAAAGCTTAAAATCGCATGTTTTGTTTGGGCACGACACAGAGTTTTACCAGTATAGAACTCTCAGGCACGTTATTCCTCCCCTGGGCTCGTCTTTTCATTCCTCAGATCTCCATGCAAATCAACATGCTTAAAGCTTAAAGTGGATCCTGACCAAAAAAAAAAAGCTTAAAGTGGATTCATCGTTTGTATTTTAATTCCTTGACTCTTCCCATCTTAATCATATTTTTCGTTCGTAAATTGATGATACTTTTTTCATTTACAAATCTTCATCGTTCTCATAACGTACGGATTGGCACTCAAAATTATAAATATAATTTTAACTATTCGAACGAGTATTTTTCGTGTTAAAAACCATCATTGCATTAATCCTATATATATATATTGACTACACCATGAGGGATGAGGCAATTTACATTACTTCAGTAGAATAATACGACAAACACAGGCTTTAAAAAGGTTTAGAAATAAATATTATTGAATAATTATGATAAACTGAAATAAAAATAATGCTCTATATAAAGCGTTTCCAGACTCTTATTAAATGTAGACTTGTTTGAGTAATTTGATATTCAAACCACAACATTCAATTTGGTTAATTAATTAGTGTAAATGATCACTTTAAAGCGAAAGCAATATTTGGATAAAAGGAGAGCAGAATATTTAGTCTTTGATGATTGACAAAATTGGGACAAAACATATCTTTTAGCCAGAAAAGGTAAGTAGGGTTTTTACTTAATGGTTAGCCATATCAATTGTTGGATAAAAAACCGTGTTAAACGACAACTAAATAATGTCGAATATCTCATAAATTCCGAGTGTTGAATATCTGTAAAGAAATGCGCTGTAGAGTCTGCAAGATTTATGCGTGGAAGCTGAGTCCCTTAGGAAATTTAAACTCTAGTTAAGGCGTGCAAGATACAACTTAATGAGCAATTAAGTAAGAAATACCATACTTGACAAAAGATTAGCTATTTGGATAGCACTGGTTTGAGCAATGACTTTGTCTGTTTTGTAAATGGATTTCTAAATCCTTGTCAACAGTTTGCTTGCGTAAAAAACAGGTGACAAAAAGTGGGGGAAAAAAACTACTGTTAATTGGTCGTTCTCAGTAATATCTCAACTAGCTATATATTACAAGGAAAAGGAAAAAGGGGAATAAATAAACAAACGAAAATGAAGTCATTTGTTCATCGGTTTACGTTTTGCCAAATTTGGCGATGAGGTGACGCTATTATAAGTAAACGATGCTTAAATCCGGTGGCGATGCTTCCCATCACAACTTGCACATGCAATGATTGTTTTAAACTTTGAAGTGCGATTTAGTAGTTAGTTATATATATAACTCCAGTATATATACATAGTATATTATTTGTAACAAAATATAGAATATTTTTTACTCGTTAATAGTATTAAAAATCTTACTAATATTAAAAAGTAATATTAACTAACTACTTTAAGCTATTTTTTTTATTTTTATAGAGTAATTAAGAATATCGTATGTTTTCAACCAAAATGAAGACTATATAATAAGATGACACTTCGGTATGTTTTAATGTAAAGATGTGAGAGAAATTAGCATTACTGAGATTCATCCAAGATCAATTAGGATTTTAATATATAATAAAATTGTCCTCTCTGTGAATTACAAAAAATATCCCATCGTTGTCGGGAGTCGGGACTCATTAATAGTAGTTTTTTCAAAGATTTTTTTTTTTTAAATAATGATTACGCAAACACGAACTCAAACTCGATCCTTTGTATATTGAATCTGATCATAGCTCATTTCAATAGAATTAACTCCTATCGAAATTACTATTGCCCCTCGTTTTTAAGCGAACAGACGACCGTGATAAAAGGGTTACATAGTGGCAATCACAAACACATAATCTTGCGAATCGTAGTTTTTAATAAAGTCAATAAAGTTACAGTAAAATCTAAATTTAGGTTGATCTGTTTCTCAAATATATCAGTGAGGAGTGTCTGGGGGCGAGTGCCTGCTCTGTATACAGCAGTTAGTTCATGCTTTTGTCATTTTCCTCACATTGAAATAAAACATTACTAATTCAATTATTTTATTTTATTTTTACTTGACATATCTTAAATAAAATATTTTAAATTTTGTCGCTGCTCAAACGATACAATGTTGACGTAAAAAGAAAAAAAAAAACTAAATTATTACTCCTTCGGAACTTCATTATAAGACATCGTTTGAAGCTGACATTAGCTAATTTTTATAAGTGTTGTTTTAATTATATCTTTATTTTATTTATTATTTTTTTAAAAAATGATGTACTGAAATTTTAAATGTAGTTATCATCATTAAGGTTATATAATATATTTAATAAAAGTGTAGTTGAAAAGATATACGATTCTTTAAAAGATTAAAATTTTACCTAATTTTTTTCTATAATCATGAAGTAGTTATATATGCTCTGCATTATGACTCACAGGAGTATACAACTACTCTCTTCATCATAAATTATAAAAGTTTTAAATGTATTGTATTATCCCAAAATATAATATAATTTAAAAATTTTTATGAATGATATTTTTTAATATTATCTTTTAAATATAAAAACAATTAAAATTATTATAATGTAATGATTAAGTGTGTAGATTTAAAATTATATTAAATAAATATTATTTTAAAAAGTTTATAATTTTTTTAAAAAAATAAGTTTGTAAAATATTGTTCACAAGCTTTATTATTTATTAATATATGTAATTTTAAAATAAAATATTTTATTAAATAAAAATAAATATAAAAATATAATATTAATTTAGAGATAAATAATTATTGTAGGGAGATGCAAAATTTAATTAAAAATGTGAATAACAAAAAAAAAGTAGGGTTAAATTAAGTGGGTAAGATGTCAGCATCCTGAAGTAAATTATAGTTCCGAGAGGAATATCACCAGAGAATATCACCCCCAACAAACTCTATTATTACTTCTCTGACCCCTTTCAGAATGCTTCCTTTTTTCTGATGGAAAAAAATAATTAATCAGTTAATGAATAGTAACTCCTACTGATATCAATATGGTAACTGGACAGACCCTCGTGAACGGTGCCTTCTGCCAATCTCTTCTTTACCGTCAGAGTTTCCACAGATATCTCACAGTTCAATTTCTTTCCACACTCAAAAGTACTGCGACCATATTTTATGGATTCATTAAACATGGATTATTAAATAGAATGAGGTCAGGGGCACTGGGACTAAAAAATAAAAAATAAAAATGGACAGCGACAGAATGCTAAAAAAATTAAATACTAACGACGAAGGCACAGAATTGAGTGCAACTGAATGACTTTAAAAATAAAATAAAACCAGACTAGAATAATGGATGAAAAAGAGATGTGCAATTTCCAACATGCTATGTGGGATTTGTGGACTTGGGGCTAGGCGAGGAAACGACAAAACATGGTTTACATCAGCACACGCACCCCACTCTGTTTGTTTGAAACTGAGGAAAAGATCAGGCGGATAAAACCAAGATCCAAGGGTCGAAATTTAGTAACTGTAGTTCTCACAGCCTCTCATAGAGCATCGGTTTTTTCTCACCAGCCAAAAACTAAGAGCGTAGGGGTGGGTACCATCATCACATAGTGTTTCGACTGAAACGTCGACGGAAATCTCAATTCTCTATTGCCATAATCATGACAACAATAATGATGCGACGGGAGAAGAAATGTTAAGACTTGATCAGGAGATTGCGCTGCTCTCTTTCTTTTCTTTTCTTTTTTTTTTTTTTTTTGATATGATGATCGCTTGAGCGTATAAAGCAAGACAACTGTCACAGTGATCATTTGAAAAAGAAGAGAGACCCTGTCGTGTTGTAGGAGTAGGACGGTGTTTGAGATGTGGGGAATAAATACGAGATTAGTGGTAGAAGCGACCTGCCAAATTGGTATCTAAAATATTAGATATGCACCGTCACGCAAACAACGAATAATGCTCGTTAATTGCTAATTGTTACTTACACTTGTATCGTATGCTACTAATTTTTAGAGATGCAGTTTTGTGATCTAATACTGCACTGCATCTAGATTCTGGGCAAGGGAAGCCATTGTTACGAATTTTAAAACAGCATTGCTCACCTTTCTTTCCGATCTTTATTTGTCAACTCAATTTTCCTTCTTCTTGAAGAAAAAAATAACAGTAAATCAAGCAAGACCATAAGCCTACGCTATGGACTATATTTGTCTTTAACATATAATTTAAGCCAGGAACTCAGCAAAACCCGTAGTTATAGCTGTAAGCAAAGAATCGAATTATGGGTTTTGCTAATCATATGTCAAGTTTTATTTAATTCATTCATATCAGTAAAGTAAATTCATCCCTTTACATAAAAAAGAGAAGGGATAGAACTGTTACATCTATATCATTTTGAGCTCTCATCTTGGCAAAAAGACGCCGAGAAAAGCCAAAAAAAAAAAAAAAAAAACAAAAACAAAACTTCATGGTTCATGGTTCTAAGGGTTATCCAAGACTGCTGCCAAGCCAGTGACGATCTTAGCCCCTGACTGGATGCTCTTGGGCTTCAGCGCCGGAGGTTTCCAAGCTGTCTCTGCCGTGGCCTTATCGTCTTTCCCAGAACCCTCAGACAAAGAAAACACGGAACCACAACACTCCTCATCATCAGCAGATTTTCCTTCCCTGTTACTCTGCCCAAACTCGCTGCTTCCAATTAAAGGTGGATGCTTTTCCGATGTTTCCTTCATTTCGTGCGACTCAAGCTTAGTGGGTGTGGTTCGCGTGTAAGGAGAGAGCCATTTTGCTTTAACGTATTCGGCTTTCCTCCATGGCGGGATGTGCATGCCCTTCTTCTTCAGACTCTGTTTGGCGGCCTCCGATACGATTCCTATTATGCTCTGCAACCGATCGGACTTGCCCACGTAAATGCAGGGCAGAGTGTGAAGAATCGTCTTGTACGTCTTCGTTGATCGAGCAATTTCAAATTCTGATCTGAAATCAATGTCTATAAGCACCCGCTCGCCCTCGACGATTACATCAATGTATTCATATTCACCTGTAGGATAATATGATATTCAGTAGAATTCTATAAGCTATGTGAAAGACAATTTGTTATTCATTTCACTGAATTTCTTCAATGAACAAGCTGTTTAAAACGCGACTCGTTCCTGGTGAATACCGGAGATTTATGTCACAGTCTCAATCTCAGGATCAAATGATACCCAAGACCAAGAGAAACACTTTTCCCGTCTGAATCGAACTTTCTCCAGTATTAGGTTAACATTCTCCTCCCACCCACCCAAAAATACAAAAGAAAAGAAAAGCAGAATTCGAGTTTCCCGGTAATCAAACACAGCTAAAAATTTTCCAAATTGAAAACGATGACTAGTACTGAAGTGAGAGAGTACCGGCAGGACAGAAGGGAGAATTTTCCCAGCGAGATTTGCAGATTGACGCGTCATATCCGATAGCCAACAACCCATCAATTACAAGCTTTCGGCAAAAATCGTCTTTACGCTTGCAAATCTTATTCTTCTCGACTATCTTAGCAGTGTCCGCTAGCAAATTCCTTTCACACACACTTGCACAAGCCACCAGACCCTATCCAAATTAAATAAGGAAAGCCATTTAAAAATAAAAAAAATTGTTCACAAACATAAACGGTCTCTTTCTTAAAACAAGAAACCAGGTTCTAAATTTAATCTCTAAAGAAACTCGTTACCTTCAGAATTTCAACCGCTTCTGCAGTCAAAGAATAGTTGGAGTCACCAAAACCACCGAATACGTCGGATTCATCGTCAGAGCTGTCATCACCGTTTCCATGGAAGCAGTTGCAGCGGTTTCGTCCACACCTGACGAGAGAGGATTGCTTCTCTTGATTTTCCTCGATGAAATTCTGCACCATCTTCGCCAAACACACCGAACTCGGTTCAAAATCATTGGAATCGTTTAGCACATCTTTAGCCGAATGCAGCTCCTCGCCGCCGACCTTTTCTGCCGCAGAATTTCTCAGAACACCGTGGAACTGGCGCTCAAAGAGTCTCTTCAATCGCGATTTGACGATGGGCTTAGCCTGCTCAGGCCTAGTCCCCTCTGCATGTATCTGAGGATCGATCGGCTGAATTTTCATTGGCATGACTCGAGAGTCTTAGAGTCTCTGAATTCCACTATTCCATTTGCAAACCCCGAACTGAATTTTCAATTACTCGGGAGTCAAATTACACAACTACCAAAAGCTAATCGAATCTCTCAAACACAGTAAAACTACCTCGATTCTCCGCATACTAGTTCAAAATTTTAGGACGAAGAGCTAAACCAAATCATTCACAGAAAATCAACAGGAACCAAAAAAAAAAAAAAATCAATGCACCGCATAGGCAACTCGGGACGCACAAACTAGAACAGTTCCCTTTTAACTTCTCCGATTATTATATAGTTTTAATAGACCTCGGTTTTGCAGGAGATGGCTCGGAATAACTTGAAAACTCTGCCAAGTAAAGTCGCTTTTGCTTAGTTCTTCTACCAAACACGGCAAGAACTCCGAAATAAGCGACGGCATTAAGTCAGGCGAATCCTCAGAAAATCAGGGGAAAAAGCGACGTGAAGGTCCTCCATTTCCGCGAACTCGCCAAAGGTAACGTCCGACGAGTCACCGGACATGGAAACGTGAGCGTCAGTTTTGTCCGGGTGCGGGGATGCTTGTTTGCAAGGCGAAGATAAGGAACCGATCAGCGGGCGTGGAGTATTTGAAGGGAACGAACAGGCGAAGAGTGGGAAAAGCATGAGCAGGCGAAGTGGCCACGGGTGAATCCTACGTGGCAGATTCCAAGACCCAGGGTATGGTAGTACGTGTCGATAGCAGGTGGCGCCACAAAGGCTGTGAGTTGTGACCTGCAATATAGATAACCGAAACTGCCCCTGTCGTACAGGAACACCTGAGGCGTGGGTGATGCGGACGACTTGGGGGGTTCACGATGGGGGCATGGGCTGGAAAGAACAAAAATGGCACGCCCTTTTTGGGGGTTTTAAGCCCGAGGTGTGGTTCGTGTGACTAGAATGCCCCGGTCGTTAGGGAAGAGGAATCCGGAAGCAGGAGGGCAAATGGGTCAAGTTGCAGCGTCCAGAGCGGGAAGATAACGTGCAATGCACAGTCTAGTTACATTGGAAATGATGGGGGTGTTTGAAGACGGAAGAGAAGAAACGGTGGTTAGATAAGGGGCTGGTTAGACGAAAATGCCCCTGGGGACACAGGACATCGTCCGGTTGGTTGGTTCAGTGTCTTTGTCATGTCTAACAGTTTAAGAATCTTGCGGAATGATGTTGGGGAGGTTGAAAAATTGATACACCTTGAAGTGAAAGTTGCATGAGGAGGGGAAGGGGGTTGTCACGATTGTAAATAGGGTGAAAGGAGGAGGATAAAAATGGAAATGAGATAAGTGGTGGTGGGGCCACGCAGATATGGGATAAGTGCGGGTAGGGGAGGGGATGGCAGGGGCTTTCGCACTTGTAGTTGGCAGTTTGCAAAGTGGATATTGTGTGAAATTTTGGGTACCGAACCGGAGGTGGGGTCCCTGCTACTCGAGAGCGCGGAGCTATTCTTGGAAACTAATCCACTTCGCTTTTCCCAAAGTAGTTCTTTTTCCGATTTATGAAAATTAAGGGAGGAAACGTTCAAAACTATTGCCCGTTCAGTTTTGCCCTTTGAGCCTCCCTCAAACTCAGATCATGCGATGGTGCCACGAGTGTCGAGTGCCAACCAAATACCTTGTCCTCGCCCGTTCGATTACTTGGTTCGGGAGGTTGGAAAAAAAAAAAAAATGCTCCCCCCGATATGGGCCCTGCTCCAACGTCCTGTCTTTCAGTTTGATGGGGTGACCCAGAGTCATCGTCTCGGGGTCGCACATCCGTGAGCAGTGATATTACTTTTTTAAACCAGAATTTAACTGGAAAAAAAATACAAAACTAGAGGATGAAGGTATAAATGTGATTATCCATATTTTTCACTCGATTTATTTATTATAAATTAATATAGAATATGATATTTATGATGATTTTCCCCCCAAAAAAGATAAAGTAATGCAATTTATATAACGTGAAGGTAAACTAGAAGACATATTTACTGGTGTAGTATAAGGTGTAAAGTATAGTGTGAGCGGAAGAAAATAGGGAGGATTAGGACGCAGGGAGAAAGGCAGTGAGGCTTGGGAGAGGTTGATGGGGGTGAATAAAGGAGAGGGCCCCACGGGGGGCAGTCGTATTGGAGGAGGAGCCCACGGCAAAGAATGTGAGGCCCAAAACAAATAATCGAGGCCCATGCTTATGGTCCAATTCTCTCCACACACAAACGTAGGTCGCCAAGTCCTGACAAAAACAGCGCACGCGGTCGTTCATTCATGTCGCCTCCATGAGTCTATCTTGTCTGACCCACAGTTGAAGAAAGATACTATTGAATGAAAATATATGGCAAAATCGAATTAGCCATTGAAATGGTAGTTGTAGCATTACATCTTTCTGGTCCATCCTTTGCTTCTTCCAATTATAGGGGTCTTTATCCTCAACCTCACGCAGTCACGCTCCCTTACATGACCACGCCAATATGCCCATCAACTCACTCTTCTTTACTTTTACAGATGCTCGTGTTAACAGTTCAAATGGCAAAAAAATTAAAAAAAAATAAATAGTACGATCACAGTGCCCACTCGCAGTTGATAATTATTACTTGTTAATTTTAATACCTCTTGACCTCTATTGCTTTTAATGGGCCTTCTTCTCTGTTGACTTATTGATGGGTCCGGATCTTCTCATAATTCTCTCCTTTTTTTCTCCCTTCTCATCTCACCTAGATCGAATGGTCCAAATTTAATTATTTTTTTACCAAAAAATTTAATTGTTTTATGAAATAATTATTATATGAAAAAATAAATTCAAAAAGTTAAAAGTTTAACATGCACAGTTCATATATCATTGTTAAATCTTTTCATTTTTTTATTTTAATACAAGTTAAATTTTAATAGTTTAAAATTATTTATTTATTTTATTGAGTAATATTTGGTTAAATTAGCCTATTTTGTAGTCTCAAGTTTAAATTTTTAAAATATAAAGCCTCGTTAAATAAATATGATAAAAGTATTTTTAAAATATTTATAAAGCCATTTTTAATAATAACAATCACATATAGCAGGATTCCGATTAGTCTGTACCTTACCTGATCATCGAAGCGTGGAGATAAGATGACGAAAAGAAGGTGGGGAAAATTTGCCCTGGAGGGACTCAGCGGGGATCTGCTTGGCTTATTAATTGTGGCAGTTACGTCGTGATTAAGATGACTGAATTAATGTAGAGGGCCCGGCGATATCCTCGTGGGCGGACCCGGTGGGCCGGTGGCGACAAAGATATAACAATATCGGGACAATAGGCGGATAAATAGCATATCAAGACCTATGAGCCCTACAGACATCAACTCATTCACTGATTTTTTTCCTCTTCATCCAGCTGGCAACAGCCCACTTGGTTTAATCTCCATCCATTTCTCCTAATCTCTTTAACCCTTTCCCCCATCATTCTCCTTAACATCGCTTTTGTATAGTTCTAGGATCATACTCTTAACATCCATACCCTTATCTTCACGAACTTTACTTATAAAAATGAGAGGGTTAATCGTGAAGCCAATCTATATAGTAACTTATGGTATCGATAGAGAAATTTGAAGAAAATCTAGACATATTAGTTATTCTTTTTTTAAAAAAAAAATTAACATAAGTGCGCTGCAACCTTAAAAGAGAGGGATAGGAGAAATGAAAAGGAGTGCTCTAGCCAATGGGCTTGCATCTTCCAAAATGTGCTAGTTCATTACGATATAGGACCTCTTTAGATACATGTTCAGAATCAACTTTAGGTCTAAAATTATGATTTTAAAAAATTTTATCCAAACACGTTCAATTTTTTCAAATTTCATTTGTCTTGTAAAACTCCCTTTAATATAAGTTTTTTTTTTCCACTTGAAAATCAATTCTTAGCATTTGACCGTTTTTTTATTTGTTCCCTTATATTTATAATTGAATCTGAATAATTATCCAAATATTCAATTATCAAAATCAATTTTTGAAAATATTATCTAAACATCATCATGTGTTGTTAATCAATTTTTTCTATGATTAATTTTTACCCATGGAAACCCAAACACACTCACAGTGAACTAGAGATTGAATTTTTATTAGAAGAAATACCTACATGTAATGTGAGGTATGAATGTGTTTCAAACATAGTTGTTACTGGTTAAGAGACATCTACAAACAACAATAAAAAAGATACTTCATAGAGAATTTAGACGTGCCTCATCCGGGGAAAGGCAACAGGAACATTTGACGCATTTTTCGCTCCATCGATCGCAACAAGAGAAAGAGTTGGGAACTGATGTTAGGCGATATCAAAGATCAACTAATAAAAGCGATGGGGACTTATAACTGACTTTCTTGTGTTTCTAATATACTTTTGAAAGGATGTTCCAAATATAACACATCACAGTAATGACTAGTGAGTGCACAGCGTGGCTTGTTAGCTGAAATCTTATTTTTACTTTTTTTTTTTTTTAAGGCGAAACAATAGATAATTGTCGAAAAGGTCTTAGATCCACTGAAGGTTCTGGACCACCGTTTTGAAATTTATCAGGTTATTGTGTGCGCAGTATGCTCAAGCAGAGATAAGCCTTAACATCATGTAAAGTAGAAAATAAGAGCCGGTTTAAGGAGCTAATCTTATAGGTTTTATTTAAATAAATATTCAAGCTTTAAAAATTATTTTTTTTTAAAAAATTGGATTTGAAGGCCTGACCTTATAAAAAAGAGCTTGAACCTGAGCAGCCTTTTAAACCTTGATAAGCTTGATTATTACACACACATATATTAATTACATAATTTAATTAATATTTATTATAGATGATGAAGAAGAAGTTGTAAAGGTAATTGACATTAAATTTTCACTTCTATCTCTAACAAGTACACTTACATTCGAGGGATCTAATATTTTATTTGTAAATGAAGAGGATTTGAATTTTCATTGATGAATGTGTATTGTTTATATTTTTAAATATATTGTTTAATTTTTAAAATATTCTGTGAATTTTAATTTTTTTAGTTTCAGAATATTTTTATTAATTTATAATATTTAATTTTATTTAAATTTTTTTTTTTTTTAATAGGTTTCCGGATCAGACCTTAAATCTTTTATATAAAGGCCAAATGTAAAAAATAAATTAAAAATAAATAATTTTAAGTACCAAACCCATAAAGATCAGCCCTTGAGAACCCCTCAGGTATCACCTCAAGTGCTGTGAAAGATAAATAATAAAAATAAATAAACACGCGGACATTTGGCGGGACAACCTTTGAACTAAACTGTTCCTTGAGCACACGTCATGGGTCCTAGCCTGCCATCATTGTCAAAATTGTCGATTGTGCTGGTTTTCGGATTTTTCTTTTTCCAAATGAATGCTGGTTTTGGATTCTGGCGTCTGGACTCTGGACGAGTGATGCAAATGCACTCACAGTCGGTCAGTCGGTGGTTATTGTATTTGTTTTCTGTTTCAGATTCCAGTTCTAGGCACCTTTTTATTATTTTCTCTCTATTCCTGTTCACTTGTCAGTTTCTGAATGTTAAATCTATTTTCTCTAATTCTTCAGCTTAATTATTACATTTTCATCTTTTAAATTAAATTAATTAAATTTTTATCTAAATCACGTTAAAATCTACTTTACAGAGATGAATAGAGTTTAAATAGCTCAAGCTTTTTAAAAATTCTTTTACAGCATGAAACCATTTTGACAAGACAAAAATACTCGACCCTGGTTCGCATCACAGCTTGGGCTTTTCGGAGGTCCGTTATACGTCGACGCATACTGCGATTTTCGGCTCGAGCTACATGAAACATGAAAATATAAGAAGGATTAAGGTTGTGGGCAGTAAAAGAAGTGGCGATGGATTTTAGCAGAAGCGGACCACCACTATAAGATCTTTCATGTCTTGAAGGAAGTGCCAAAAACACAGTGAAGATATGGGCCCCCAAAATATTAAATTGTTTCATAGCACCTATGGTCCAATTGATTTTCATTCAAATCCTTTATGTCACACGTCAGTGCCCATTTGGTTTAAATAATCCCAGAGAAAGTAATGGAATTTAGTAGCAGAGAATGTTGTGTAATGGAATGACAATTATAGAATATTTGTTCGGCATATGCCATTAAGGAATCGTATAATTTTTTTTTTTTAACCAAAAGGGAATCATGGAATGAAATTTGTATATTATCTAGGAAAAATTAAAAATAAACGTGAAATGATATTTTTACTCATTCATTGTAAGGCAAAAATAGAGGGTGAAAGATATCCAAATATTTATTTATCAAGGGTATAGATGTCCAAATATTGATTCATGGGAGCATGAATACGGATAACACACCTAAAGTTATATAACGGGGATTACATAATCTGTTATGCACCGGCCAACATTAGATTACCTAAATGTGCCAATCAAATTCCATGAATCAGTAAAATGTCTCGGTGTTGCTTGTAATCCTAATTCATGCAATTGAATTAAACATGTCATTTTTTTGGGTGTCAAATGTGTGCTGGGGAAGGAAAATGAGGAATGAAAGAGATCTGATTCGAAGTTGAACTTCACTTGTTGATACTTTGACGTTGAATTGAAGCAACAATAGAAAGATTATTAACTCTTTAAAATATCAGCTGTACTGTCACTTAAAATATCAGCTGTACTATCACCACTTCCAGAATCAACTATTGCATTGAAGTACTCTTGCGTCATTTACGAATCACATCAATAACCAATAAACGAGTAAAAATCAGTAATAGAATACAGTATTTCCTAATATAACTTGATTGATGCGATAAAACCCTTAAAATCTCCGGTACGAAATTCATTTGTTAGTATGATTGATAAAGTGCAGAGAAGGCATCTACTTGATAAATGCTATCAGCAAGAGTTTAAAAAAGCAGGGCACCAAGGCAAGATGGGTCACAACTCACAACAAAGGTTCGTGAGAAAAGCCCGTAGCTGGTAATTTGAGATAGCCGAATATGGGTCTCTAAATGCCGTCGATGATGTGTGTTTTGTTTCAGAAGTACGGCATCTTATCACATTAGAAGCAATTTGATCTCTGGCGTTTTATGTTATGACTTGATGATTTCTCATATCAAGTTAATCAATACTCTTCCACTTTGTACTATATTGACACGATTTCACAAAACATAAGAAAGTGAAGAACTGAAGAGAAGGTGTCGATCAGGTGGGCAGCAAAGCGATCGAATGAGCGGATCCTGAGACCCCATCTCTATGAGTACCCATCCCTCCTGTCTTGTTCCTCAGCTTCCTTGTTAGCAGCTTGAACGGACTTGAACCACAAAAATCCCTGTTTTCAACATCAACTTCAATTAGCTGGCTCATTCTCAACTAATGGTCTCCACATTTAAAAATAAAATCACCAATTTACAATTCGTTTTGAATTCAACCCAGCAGTGGCCAGATTAAGTTGAGAGTGATGATTTGATAAAAAGAATTAGCCAAGTCTCTAATTAATCAATAAATTAATGAAATATATAAGAGAGAGATAATTATGATCAAGTAAATTATTAAAGTACTCACCGAGAAGGGAATGCCAGTAAATGCAAAGAATCCAAGCAAGGGAGCATAAAATATACTGTCGGAGCTCAGAACTCCGAAAACTGGCCTTTGGTTCACGTACTCGAATATGGAACCAATCTGCCATAAGATATCAAGCAAATTAACCAACGAGAACCACATAACAAAGGAAAAGGACAAGGACGGAAAGACATATGCTACTAAATGCAAAAGCTTACGGCGGCAATGGCGGTAATAGCAGACGCGAGTAAATAAACATAGAAGGGGATGACAAACGCTTGCTGGGAAGCATTATTGTTGGCTTCGTCCCGAGCCCAAGGTGGAGGTTCATCTGAATCTGGTTTAGCCCACGAAGGGATTGTTTCTTCTGACTTGCTTGAATCTGCAGAGCCTCGGGTCACACTCACCACCACAATTCTATTCGACGATTCCTTCTCCCCAAACACACGACGGTTCTGAATTCTAGTTCCCAAAAATATCTTTTGTCGAGGAACACCCAACAACGTTGTGTGTTGGGATGATAAACATTGTGTTCCACAACTAGAAGCGCTGATTATACTTGAATTCGGAGAAAATAAAGTCCTAGTCATGGCTTCCAATCAGCTCTTACCTACTGGGATAATTGTTTGCCACTCTTCATTTTCCGTGGGAGTGAAGAGAACTGAAAGTTCGCGGCTTCAGGAAGCTGTGCAGCCAATCAAAACCTTATCCTTAAATTTGGGCTTTAGGAGCAGTGTAAACCCATTTGGAAGATGGGCCTGATGGGCCCGCGTTGCTTGGTTTCACACGTTTTCGAAATTGGAATCGGAAAATGGGGAAAATTTTTCCCACGCAAGATTGACCGCCATTTCCATTGATTTGGTGGATTCAAAACATTTGAATCATATTAGGCCATTAGCATCTGTCCCGTCCATCCCCATCTGGCATTTGGCGTCCTATTGCTATCGACTGCCCAACCGCTCTTCTCGCTTCTTTGGCTTTTGGCTCTCTTTACTATCAGGTAATTTCTCTTCCGGCATGGGACCTCTTGTTTCAGGCCATGATGTTCGAGATTTCATTTTGATGCTCGCTTTTAAGATTCTTTTCTCTCTGTCATGTGGATTTGAAGTTGGAACTGCATTTCTTCATCTGTTTCTGGCATCAAGATTTCTCCTTTGGTCTCACAAAAATGTTAAACTAGACCCCCAATTCCTCGCTTCTTTTTTCCTCATCGACCTTCTTTGTGTTCGATCTCTCTATCATAGGTGCTGAACTACTCCTGGTTATGTCCAAACGCGTCATACAAACTATCTATCTAACTGTCTTTCTTGTTTTGTTCCGGATTTCCCCGAAATGTCTTTGCCATGTTCTGAGGAAGAAATTGACGTTTTCTTTTGTTCATCTGTTTGTTCTATTCTATAGATCTGTATGTGTTCCCCTCGTTTCGATTTATGAAATACTTAATCATGCGTTCAATATTTAGAAAATGGCGGGAAAAGGAGGGAAGGGACTTTTGGCTGCAAAAACCACGACTGCTAACAAGGACAAAGATAAGGATAAGAAAAGGCCTGTTTCGAGGTCATCCCGTGCCGGAATCCAGGTAAGCCACCACCCTCTTCGGCTGATGTTACCAACTTATTCACGTTAGCTGGAATTTTTGGATACTTTTAACTGTTTGTCCTTGGCTTTAAGCGCATTGTCCTATTTCGCTGGCCTGCACTCTTCTTGTTATTATCTTCGTAAGATATTATGGAATTCATGGATTTGTCCCACCTCTGCTTTTTTGTTAGTTATTTTTCTTGCCACAATAAAGTACTATATTCGACTGTTTCTTCGTTTGAGTAAAAAATTAAGACCAGAAAATAAGTTATGAGGTACACAATGCTAGTAAAACAATGAAACAACATTTGTTTTTTTAGTTCGGGGGGGGGGGCAAATTTCTTAGCTTCCGTCTGGGTTACTTATTTCCAGCAATTTTTTTTTTCGGATTTTCTCTTGTTTACTAGTTTTATCTGATTCCATGCATATTGGGTGGCATGGCGTAGTTCCTGTGGGTCGTATCCATAGACAGCTGAAACAAAGGATCCAAGCGAATGGGCGTGTTGGGGCAACAGCTGCAGTTTACTTGGCCTCCATCTTGAATACCTGACAGCTGAGGTTCTTGAGCTTGCTGGAAATGCAAGCAAAGATCTGAAAGTGAAGAGGATCACACCCAGGCATCTGCAGCTTGCTATCAGAGGAGACGAGGAACTTGATACCCTTATTAAGGGCACCATTGCTGGTGGGGGTGTCATCCCTCATATTCACAAGTCCCTCATCAACAAGACCTCCAAAGAATGAACCAGCTTTCCCTCTGAATTCTCAGTTCGTATGGCCTGTCTTCTCATCAAGTTGACTTTATCATAGTTAGTGTAGCGTAGGCTGTTTAATTTAATCCTTGGTTTAGAATTCAAGTGTTAGTGTGTAATGGTCTTGGTGAATGGTAATGTTCTGTCTTTTAACTAAGTTGTAATTGTAATGCAGTTGGTGGATGGTTTCATAGACGTTTATTCCAGCCTTTTGCGATTCTGTAACGAATTCTGCTAATGCTTATCATGGTTG
>NW_026555689.1:0-53213 GCF_029017545.1 Prosopis cineraria | reverse complement strand
GTGCTAGTTGGGTGTACTATGGCATGCCAATGGCTATAAAATTACCGTTAGCAACCAACATTCTGAACTCAGTCTTCCTAATAAAAATCAAGCGTGCATAGAGCAAGAAAGCAATTTTAAAGTTTTCATCTTCAACCATACTATTTTATTATCAATTCTCACTGCTCAGACTCATTTTTCAATTAAACATGAAATTAAATAATTAAACCGCAATAACATAAACTATTAATGAAATCAAGACATGATCATCAATAAAAAATTATTAAAAATTGAATTGAAAAGAATATTAGTACAATTTACAAGGGAATAATATTAAAAGTCAAATAAAAATTATTTTATAAAAATATTATTAAAAAATTTATTTGAAACGACTCACTTACTTGAAATTTTAAAAAAAATTTAAAATTTGACTCTCTCAAATTCTCATTTACGTCAAGGGTATTCTAAATAATTCTTGTAACAATCAACTTCAACCACCATCATTAATATAATTTATTTCGAGCTTGACACAATCTATATGAAGACAAATATTTGTTCAATTTACATATATAATTCCTTTAAGCTCTACTCTAAAATTTAACAATCTTATTTCATCAGTTTTTTTTTTTTTTCAAGCATCCCTACAAATACTACAAGAACATTCACAATTAACTAAAATCAATAATTTTTAACGTCTAATTTCTTCACCAAATTTTTCAGCTCAGCATAATAATAAAGTAGCATCCAACATTAACCAAAATAACACCTAAGTTTTTGTACAAATCTCATGACAGAAATATTGAAGAACAGAGCACTATCCTCGGCCAAAATATTGAAGAATGATCCACGTAGTAATTGAAATCGAAGGAGAAAAAGGAAGAATCAGTGTTTTTAACTCTACCAAAGTGCAGTGGGAGCTGTCACATTTTAGCGGATGGACCACCGAAGAAGAGGAGAAGAATTTCGCCCAGCTGTTCTTCGAAGAGGGTGAGAAGTAGAAATCACTAACCAAAAAAAGGAAAATTTAACCGTATAATACACACATACAAGGACGTTTAGCAGTTGAGGAGGAAGGAAGATGAAATCTAATTTCACGCACACACTCACCACCGACAGCCCACAGTAGAGAAGGAAGGGAAGAAAAATTGCAATCACTCACTTTCCAGTGGCGGACGGACGACAGTGGGGCAAGGAACGAAAGGACGACAGTGGCGGTGAGGAGAAAAATGAAGAACAAAGGCGAGGAGGAGAGACGACCGAGAACGTGGGAAGATCTCTCTGTTTCTGGCGGTTCTGGAGCTTAAATCGCAGAGGAGAGAAGAAAAATTTAAGTATTAAGAAATTGGGACAATTTACTAAAAGGAGCACAGTAAATTTACAAAAGAGAGCACAATGAAAATTATAAGAAGGGCACAATTTTTTTATAATTTAAAACATAATAAAACTAACTTTTGCTTAATAGAATTTAAACTCTAAATCTTTAAAAAAATTATTAGCATAAGTTTCATTAAACTACCACTCTCTAGTTGCTATAAATTAATTTAAATAAAATACCAATTGAAAGAAGTTTTTATTTATTCATTTATTTTAAAATTTGCGATCATTACACATTTGATTGGTTTTGCACCTTTTGTCAATAGGGCTTGTTCCCAAACATTATTGTCTTACATGAATTTATACTCTTCATTCATTACATCAATCCACATTTGAGAATTAGGATCTTACATGGCTTGACCAATGTTGATTGTATCATTGTCCACCTTACCTTTTGCTCGATCATATTCATAAAGAATTACAATGTAGTCATTTGTAATTGCTTTTCTCCTTCCTCTTATGGATTTACATAATGGAGGTGGTTGTTGAGTTAGTTCCATATGAATCTTTACTTGATCTTCCATCAGAAGAATTACTTAATTTGTTCAATATTGTCCTGTTGAGGTTCTTGAATTACTTCTTGAACAACAATAAGTATAAGAACCAATATATAGTTAGAAGCATCTATAGGAATTGGTTCAGTAACTGAAGCCAATTCTTCCTCTTAGATAATGTTTCTATCCTTATTGCTCCCCCCATTCTCTATATCTTCAAAACACCATGTTGTTCCCATCTCAAAGATAGTCTAAAGCATAGGGTCATAGAACTTGTAACCCCTAGAATGTTTAGAGTATCCAATAAAGTAATTGCTAATTGTTTTAGACTCTAGCTTCTTTTCTTGAGGCTTATAAGGTCGTGTTTCAGTTGAGCATTCCCAAATAAGAAAATGCTTAAGACTAGGTTTGCGGCTTGTCTAAATCTCATAAGATGTTTTAGCAGTTGTTTTAATTAGCACTCTATTTAAAATATAAGATGTTGTCTTAATTGCTTCTCCTTAGAGTGACTCTAGCAAGGTAGGATGATCGATCATACTCCTTATCATGTCCTAGAGAGTTTGGTTTTGCCTCTCAACTACACCATTCATGCTAGATGACCCTAGCATTGTGTATTGAGGGGCCATTTTCGATTCCTCAAGGAATTTAGCAAATGGTCCTGTACGTTGCTCACTTGAACATCATATTTGCCGTAGTATTCACCACCATGATTAGATCTAATGCTTTTAATTCTTTCGTTGAGTTGATTCTCAAATTCAACCTTAAAAATTTTAAACATGTCTAAGACTTGTGACTTTTCATGAATTAAATATATATACCCATACTTGGAGTAGTCATCTATGAATGATACAAAGTGTTGTTGGCTATTCCATGAGGGCTTGGGAAATGGTCCAAAAAAGTCTATATGTATCAATTCCAGGACATTTGAACATCTTTGGGGACCTGCTACCTTAGTATTGGTTTGTTTCCTTTGATATAATCAATACAAACATTTAAGTTTGTAAAATCTATATCATTTAAAATTCTATTGGACACAAGTCATTCAATTCTTAGTTGAGAAATGTGATCTAATCACTTATGCCACAATGACACAAAATTTTCTTGGTTAATTTTATGCATAGTATGACATGATGACATATGTAATGTTTCTTGATAAGATGCAACTGTCTCAAGTAAATATAAAGTATCATAATACATTAGAGAACTAGATCCAATAATATTTGAATTAATAGATACTACTACCTTATTATTTCCAAATGAACAAAAGTAACAAGATTTGTCCAATGCAGAGACAGAAACCAAATTCCTTCTAAAAGACAGAATAATGAAAGTATATATTAAGTCCAAAAAGTGACTAGTTCCTAATAATAATTGAAAATGACTGACTACTTCTACTGCTACTGACTTGCCATCTCCCACATAAATGCATCTTTCAATATCAATTAGCTTTTGATAGCTCATGCAACCTTGCATAGAAACATTTATGTGAACAGTAGCACTAAAATCTAACCACTAAGTGTTCCTAACTAGATACTGAAGCTAAATTAACCTCATAACAAACCAAAGAGATGAGTAAGTTTCTTTTCTTGAGTAGCTAAATTATTCTTTTCTTGAGTAGGTTTCTTCTAGTCAGGGCCCTTAGCAGCCTTAGATTTCTTTATCTTTTTGCCTTTTCCCTTAGAGGTGGATGCAATTTTAGCACTTCAAGTGCTATCATGTTTAAGTCTCTCCTTCTCTTGAACAAGGTAAGAAATGAGCTCATTTAGAGTCCATTTCTCCTTTTGATAGTTATAACAAACTTTGAAATGACTATAATGCATGTGGGGAGAGAGTTTAAACCTAGATGCACCAGTAGATCTTCACTCAGTGTAACCTTGCGTTTCTTAAGCTTAGCAACTATATGAGACATTTTCATAATATATTCTCTAATATTTCCTTTGCCTTTGTACTTTATAGAAATTAAGTGTTACAAAAGCATGCTTGTTTCCACCTTATCACTTTTTGAAAAGTGTTTCTCAATTTCACCAAGGAAAACTTTAGCATTGGTGATCTCTTCGGTCACCACACCTGTCACCACACCTTTAAAGATTATGGAATGGCACGTTTAATGATCATCAGACACATGTGGTTTGAGTGATCCCAATTCTCAAAGTACTTCTTTTCATTAGAGGAACTTGCATATGTAAGAGAGGGTTGCTCAACCCTTAATGCAAGGTCTAGATCCATGCAGCCCAACATGATCTATATGTTGTCTTTCCATTCTTTAAAATTTGTTCTTCTCAAAATGGGAACAGAATTCAAATTCATAGATATTGATAAAACAACAGCTAAAAGAAAAAAATACATTACAATAGATCATACTCACAACAAAAATAAATTGATAGGAAATACATTCAAATAATTAATACCCATGTCAAGATATGATACACCATTAATATTAAGTCTTTGGACAATAATATAAATTGCAAGTGGTAATCTTGTTGCAATAATCAAATATTGACAATAATTATTGCCAAATAATAAATAATCTTGCGATTAAAATATTATTTGCATTTAAAATTTATAATTGTCACACATTTATCATTACATTTGCATGCAAAATTCGGTCAAGTATATACTTTCCTTTGGGTTGATTAAAATCCCACACACATAAATATTCCATTATTTTTTTAAAAATAATTTCACAAGGGGGGTCACTTAGTGACATTCATGTGACAATTAAATTACAAAAAATAATAGATAAACTTTGGGGAATTAAAATTAAATTAATGCTTTATATAATTATTTGAATTTAATTACTATTTCTTAAAAAAATACATATACTATATTTATATATATGAAGTTGCCTGTAAAAAAAAATATAATAATAATAAAAGGTGCTTGCCATAACTTAATACTTCTTAGGGCTGCAACGAGAAATAGGCACTAATATGTGTGTGTATTAATTTTTTTTATATATAACAAAGATAATATAATATATAAAACATAACGGTCCATTTTTTTAAAACTAGAATTGCAAAACCAAAAAAAAATAATAATGTTCATCCATTTGACCGAAAATCAATCTTTTGGGGCCCTACCTTTTGAAAATTTCCAATGGTAGAATCCGTGTGCGCACATCGGCAATTGCATCTTAATTCCTGACTTTCAATCAAAATTTTTTAATGAGGCCCATCCATTTATTATATCAACCTTATTGTTTTATGAAAAATGGCACTTAAGTATCACTGTGTGATATTTATACTGCATAACAACTAAATAATTTGTTGTTTGCGCTACAGTCCTCTGGTCCTTCTTTGATATTAATTTCGTAAGCAAAATGACAAAATTGCCCATTAAGTAATTAAAAAACCAAAAAAAAAAAATCCTGCCGTCACCAGTGTCGACCGTTGGATCACTACCGGTAGCAAGTTCACTAGAGCTCCAATGCCCATGACATTTTATTTCAGAGAAATCCCTTGGCCACCTGAAAAGGATGGTGGCCACTAGGCCATCAAGCTATTTAATAACATATAAAAAAAATATAAATAGTAAACCAAGCTTCTAACCACTTTCATGTAATAACATAATGATATATTGTTAATTTCTGAATAGAACTTATTATTTTACAAATGTCACTTATTAATATGACATGGACAATTATAAATTGAGGATTTCAAAACTTTACTCATTTTAATTGTTAAATGTCTCAATGTATTGTTGTTAATCACAAATAGCTTGTAGTCAAAACTAAATGAATACCTGTTAATGAATGACTAATATATACAATTAAATATTTTCTATCAATTTTTCTAACTTATTAAAACCTTTTTAGGTGGCCAAGGGTCATGGGACCAAACCCTCCCTTGGCCACTTAAAACAATTTCTTTGAAATAAAATGTCGTCGGTGCCAAAGCTCTAGTGAGCTCTGTTGGCAGCAGGGACTCCAACGACCTCACCATCGGTGGTGGTCCGATGGCTCGCGCTGGCGACGATGAGATTTCTTTTTCTTTTGTTTTTTAATTACTTGAGGGGTAATTCTATCATTTTGCTTATGAAAGTAATATCAAAGAAGGACTAAAGGATTGTAGCTTAAATAGCAAATCATTTGGCCCTCATGCAAATCATTTGGCCCTAGTGAGCTTTGTTGGCAGCAGGGACTCCAACGACCTCACCATCGGTGGTGGTCCGATAGCTCGCGCTGGCGACGATGAGATTTCTTTTTCTTTTGTTTTTTAATTACTTGAGGGGTAATTCTATCATTTTGCTTATGAAAGTAATATCAAAGAAGGACTAAAGGATTATAGCTTAAATAGCAAATCATTTGGCCCTCATGCAATATAAATATCACACAATGGTCCTTGGATGCTATTTTCCCTTATTTTATCTATTGAGATAGCCTTCATCTTTCTCATTTTGGTTCTAGAGAAGAGAATCACCAGCCATGACCTAGACTTCATATTTATAGATAGAGAAAATAAAAAATCAATACTTATCACCCTGTAATTTCCAAAAATTTCAATTTGCCAATCAGTTCAATTTATTAAGATCTTCATGGATTGATAAAGAGAATTAGATTTATTTTTCTAAAAGAATGCCTTACCATAACATGCTTCCTCCATGAAACCAAACCTTAAGGGTGGTTGACCAGAGCGTACTGGCATGTGAATTTTCTGAAACTTAAAAAAAAAAAAAGGTTTTGAACATAGGCGCGGGAACAGTGCAAACCAATGGATTCTTAACATTGAGAAAAACTTCAAAGGTTGGAAGTCAAGAATAAAGATTGGGCCTAAAGGCTTTATTTAAATAAGGGTTTATATTTAAAAAATGAGTAATATTTAGGATAATTGGGCTTCAGGACTCAGCCTTGATAAGCCTTTAAACAAAAAAAAGGTTTGGGTCCAAGTAGCCTTCCAAGCCTTGTTATAAGTAAAAAAAAAAATCTAAAAACTCATTGTATACCTAAGCTCCTCTCATCTCTTCACTCTTTCTAATTTTTGACAAAGCCATATCTTCATCATTCAATACTAGAAAATAAAAAAAAATTATGGTTATTTTAGCTCATAAATGATGGTTAGTAATTGCCATTTATGTGTCTAACATTTAAAAATCCATAGTAAATAACGGTTATATAACCATCATTTATTCTATTTTAAGTGTAGGCCATATCAAAATTTGTAAACAACCTTAGAATTGATTGTTTCATGTTTGTGCAGTATAACTCAATCACCCTAATAAAATAGTAAAAAATAAACACATAAATATATAAATATATAAAATAAACACATAAATAAACACATAAATATATAAAATATATAAAATACTTTATTGACTTACATATTAATTAACTCTAATAAAATTTGTCAATTAATTGATTGCCCTCTAAGAGAATCGAGATAATATATCTTTGGAGTGTTACCGAATGGTTCAATGGCAATAAATACCAATGATCCTTGACAATATTAAGAAGTGTTATAAAATTATAATTAATCAATTAAGTTAAAAATAAAAAATTCATTATGATAAGAAAGAAGAACATTGCCTTTAACAGTATGGTATTATGAATGATGCCCCTTTCGAGCCCTTGCTTTGAAATTTTTACTTAATTACTTTACTTGATCTAAAATCTTGTCCTTTTTAATTAAAGCATGTGCATTAACCTCATAGGGACTGATGAGGACGAAGTTCATTTGTAGATCAAAAAGGACAATAAATTTTTCATATAACCACCTACCATAAATATTTCAAATGGATTAGTTTATATTAAAAATACTAATTTTTCATATATGAAAAAATTTATCATATGTAAAAGCTGATAATAGTGAGGCAAGTCATATCTTGTTAAAGCACTCCATCAATAATATCAAGTGAAAGCATATCATATCATTCTTTGCCATGTATTTGAGCCTCAAACGAGACTTGCAGGATTGGAGGATTAGACTTCTGAATTGCTACATATGCCTAAAGTAAATTTCACTATTGGCTTGACAATTAAGGCTCTTCCTCAAGCACAGTTGCATGGGAGACTAGCCTTTTTTTAGGAGAACCTAGATTGAAGTATCATTTTTTTCTTGGATTGTGCATCTTTACTAGTTTTTTTGGACTTGACATTTTAACTTGACTAGCTTCCATTCAACAAAACTACACTTTGCCTCTTCTACAATCCTTGCATCCTCAATGGGAATAGGTTGTGGATAGTTGAGATCTTTTGGCAAATCAATAACAACCCATACATAGGATGCAGGGAGTGGCATATTATGTAGCATATCTCTCGGCAAATTGAACACTTGAACTATAGCAACCACATGATGATTCGGGCTATTTGCCAATAACTCACATATTTTCTCACCCTATATTAAGTAATATATTATATTAAAGCCATGGAAAATAGAAATAGTGAAAAATAACTAAAATAAATTAATAATATTTTACCTTAGGGAGATTTTTAATAAGCTACATTACACTATAACTACCTGCTAAGGTTGATATGTGTAACATCTTAATTTTCTAATCTTGCAATTAGC
Source organism: Prosopis cineraria (assembly GCF_029017545.1). Taxonomy (NCBI): domain Eukaryota; kingdom Viridiplantae; phylum Streptophyta; class Magnoliopsida; order Fabales; family Fabaceae; genus Prosopis; species Prosopis cineraria. The sequence continues at coordinate 44,863 of NW_026555689.1, read as the reverse complement.
CATTAATCAGGGGTAGATAATTAATTAGTAAAGAATTAGAGATTTGGATGATTAGTTGATGATTGGACTCGTTGGGATGTTATATGGAAAGGTATGGGTGGAAGGATCACATTTTGGGTTGAAGTATGTGAGCACGGTGAGGAGAATCCTTACCGTGCCATACGCTACGGCACAGGCTATATGCATCGCGGCTCATGGACTAGAAAGTGACTTAATAAATCATGAATTAGGGTGAGTTTCAAAAGGGAGATCAAAGAAACACATGAGAGGGAGAAGGGAGGAAGCCAAGGTTAGCTAGGGTAAGAGATTTCTGAGCATTAGAAGTTACTTTCGATTAGTAATTTATCAGGTAAGCTTCGTACAACCCTTACCTTCCATTCTACCCAAATTTCTCTTGATATGAGTTATAGATAAATTGAATTGGGGAAATTTAAGGGGCTTTATTCTTATCCAATAGTAATGAAAAGGTTTTTGAGAGTTAAGTTAGAACTTTATGACTGATTTAGAGTTAAACGATAGAGTTTTAAATCCATAAGCTCAATTTTGGCCCTAATTCAATGAAAAATCAAGGGTAAAAGTGATGATAAAGCAAAATGGGATTGTTTGAAGTGTCATTAAGTGGTAATCAAGTAGTAATTAGCTTAAAATGGATAAGCGAAAGTGAATGAATGGCTAGTTGTAGCCATAGTCGATAATTAAGTATTTTGGTCAATTTGAACCAATTGACTAATTGTGCCAATTATGTGTAGATTGGCATATTTCACATGTGAGTTGAGAAAGAAAGCTTGTGACGAGCTATAGTGGTAATTGAAATCCATGGGTAACCTTTCTTGTGACAGAAGGATTGAAGTAATCAAATAATTTTCTCTATTTGACTATTTATTGTAACTGTGTGTGAGTATGCTATGTAGTACATGACATCTTTTTAAATTGAGCATGTTTTGTAGCATTGTATGCTTATTGCAGAAAAAGGAATTTTGGTTAAACAAGTAAATAAAATTTTGTAATTTAATATAAAAATGTATATATGTGTATATAAGACATTAGTGGTGATTGGGAACCTACGATTGATTTGCAAAGTATGATCATAGGGGTGAAAGTTCACCTGTATAGAGATATAGTAATGAGACTATATGGCATCATTCTCCTTTGTGTCCGATGAGGTATGATGTTGGATAATTGCATCTCCTTAGTGCCTTTTAAGGTATGGTGTTGGAGATGATCTCTTTAGTGCCTATTGAGGTATGATGTTGGAGATTTGGACTCCTTAGTATCAATGTGATGTGGTGTTGGAGTCAACAACACCCCATTGTGTGTATTAAGGGAAACCGTAGTCTAAAAGTGAGATAAAACACCTTTGACTGAGTGATTCTACCACTGAAGGTGAGCTTAAGGCTGATGAGTGTGTTATTGGTCTAAGGTGAGCCTATGGTTTTAAGTTAAGGTGATTTAGAGGTTTAGTCAATAGTAATCATGCTATATGTGACAAAGTGATGAAAAATGATGAATACTGTGGTAAAAGAGGTGAATTGACATATGTTGTTGTGATTTGAAATGAAATATATGTTATAAGTTATGTTTGATAGTATATTATGCTATACTTCATAAAGTTGCATGTGATAATTAAAAGTAGAGAGTTATTCTATTATTGAGATAATTATCTCACCCCTGTGGTTACATTTTTATAAAACTGAGCAGTGAGCCTGGCAAAGGGAAAGAGTCTGAACCGATATAGTGGTGTTGTAATCAAGGAGATTCTTGAGTTTGTGTAATAAACCGAAATTTATTGTGAATATTGTGTATATAAGTTGTTATAGGATTTGCATGCATATTTGAATGGTAAATTATGAGAAAATGGTAGTGGATTTGTGAATCTTAACCCATTTGTAAAAATATGTGATGAAATTATTAATTGGGCTAAGGTTGTAGTTGTGAACATGTGGTAAATGTGTGAAGCAATGATTTTGTGGTGAAAAATAGCCAAGTGGTCCAAATTGAGTTAAATTGTGGAAAGTTATGGTTTATGGAAATTGGCTGTTGAATAGCTAAATTTTGATATATATGCATATATGTGATGAAATGTGGTCATTCAAATGTATTAGATCCTTTTGAACTTCGCTTAGAATGATGTAATGAGATTAAGGGATTGAGTTGAGTGCTTGGGTACATTAATTTCTTTAAAAAGTAACTTTTTACACTTGGTGTCTAAATTTTGATTAGACTGTTAGATTGTGTTTAAACCTATCTCATTAGTTAGCTTATGAGCTAAGCTTCATGTGGGTACTTGAATCACTTTGATTGGACGTCGTATGTAAAAATGGTGCACGCCAAAAGTTCATTATTTGAGCTGTCAAATGATAGCTACATAATCAGGCTTGTGCACCGCGATGCATGGCGTGTCATGTTGCGGTGAATGGCACAAAGAAGGTCTGGCTGTATGACTTTATGCCACATTCTGCAGCATAGGTGTTGTTCGCCACGATAAATATCCCTTAATCTAACTTGATTTTATAATTTTTAGGACATGCAATGATTGTTATGAATGCATAAGGCTTGTTTCCATTGTGTATGACTTTGATGTGATAAGATTTTAATAATTTTGTAAAAAGAGTCTTGGGCTTAAGCTTTTCAAACATTTGTATTGATATTGAATTAGTTTTAACAGGTGGTGATTAAGTTAATCTTTTCCTAGATTTGACAGATATAAGGGAGGGTTATAATATGAAGCTCCCCTTCTCACATCTCATTGTCCTTTAGTAAGGCTTCAATTATGTCATGTTGCCTGTAATGTCCACCTTGACATTACCAGGACAACAATCACACATCATTGTGATAACTATGATTAAATAAAAGCCCCTGAAGAAGCTACCACAAAGATAATTAGTTTGAAACATTAAGATCCTAAGAAACTCCTTTTTAAACTATGGTTTGAGCTCAAACCATGGCTAAAAATCAATTTAAAAGAAATACGAAAGCATAGAAAACAAACTACATCAAAATTAGGCTAAAATGCTATTTTTCTACAAATTTTGGTCTATCGCCATAGAGAGATGAGTCCCTCAAAGGCCCCATGCACCATGGCACAACAACCACGCACCGTGACACACATCTAGTGTCATGATAGTAGCTTGCTGTCATGACAGCCCTCTGAATTTTTAGACCGCATCGTTTCGCCATCTGTTGTTTGATTTGGGCAATTCAAGTGTCCACATGAAGCTCTTTGAGCCTTCTAGTTAATGGAACCGGTTTCTCACTTAAGCAATCATTCGTTTAAAAGATGGACACCCAAACCCAATATGGTTTGTTTTCACAACAAAATACACACCAAGGTGTCCAACTCACAATACCAAATGTCACTAATCCCAGAGACATTCTGACCACCTCAAATGGACCACATACAACATAACAATTCATTCATATCATACAAATAAGTAGTCACGCTCAAAATGACCACCAAACCCCCATTTGGCCATAACACAAAGGGGTAGATTATATTTAGTACACACCTTAACTTGGTCATTTTAGGCACATAATTCACTTCAAATTCATCACTTGTAATTGTAACTTAGCCCAACACATACACATAATCCCCACATTATCATTGGACCAAGATACGCACACTTATAGAAAATCCATACAAGTAATATCCAAAATAATGTCATGTACCTAAGTTGGCATTATATATGTATATTGACAATATTCATTACAATACTCAAAAAGAAGAAAGGGAAGAGCTATACAATGACACTTTTCACTCTTCAAATGTCCCTTCTTTTTCCTTGCCCCTACTAGAGCCCTCACCTGTAAAATATAACCACAGGGTGAGATAAATATCTCAGTAACCAATATAGTTTATCAAATGATTATTACCACAAATAACCACGATGATATCAAAACTATAGTAATATCAAGTATACATATTTATGAGATAAGTACATATTTTCACAACAATTTCATACTAGCATGATCATTTAACCACTGAACCTCCAATACTTCTCGAAATGAAAACTATAAGCTCTCCTAGATTAACCACTTGTTGACCCGAGCATACTTTCAATGGTAGAAACACCTGCCCAAGGTTAATCTAACCTATCTACGGATTATGGTTTTTTCCTCTTCACACACTTGTGATAGAGGCATCATTGAGTCCTAACGGGTACTAGGGAGTTGCCAGACTATCTGAATGTCTCATGGTAACAATCCCATATAATGCTGTATCGAATGTCCCATGGTGCCAGCCTAACCATATGAATTTTTTACTCATATATCTCCACACACACATATACCCACATATCTCGGGTGAACTCCTACCCCCTATGATCATGCTTCTTCATAATTTCTACTACTTTTCATCACATTTTCACATCATAAACTTATATACATAGTATATACATATCAATTAAAATCAATAACCTTTTACAAATTGATTTTCATGCTAAAATCATTTACAATATCAAATTATGCATAAAACTCTTCAAAACCATAACTTTATCATTTGTATTTACTTCTACCCAATTATAATAGTTAATAAACATAATAAATCATATGGTTACCTCAACCCTTTGTCACACAAAAAGGGTTACCATGACTTAACATTAGCTCCACATGTTCCATATGTACAATAAAGCTTGAGCAATGCTCAATCTACATAATTAAGTAACAATTATCAATTATCACTCAGGTTAACTCTGAATTCACTAGGCTTTAAGTGCCTATAACACCTAAATTCCTTACCTAACAACACTAACCATTCTTAAATATTCTAACCATCTTTTTAAATATCCAACACACTAAAATCACTAACCAATATCCCACATCATCTTAAAATTTTCAAATTATGCTTAGGGTTTATCCAAACCCTTATCAAAAATTCTCAATCACCACAAAACTCATAAACTTAGGGTTAGAGGCTTGATTTAACTTCCCAAGACCTTAAATAAACCAATGGGTTCGGTCTAAACTTAAGAAAATCAAAATCAAAGCCCCCATTAGCCCAAATGTCTAAATTTTTCATATAATGAGGGAGAAGAGGGAATGTACAACTTACCTAACAGTGATTCAAGCTCCAAATGCCTCTAAAATAGCTTAGGGATCATGCCCAAACAGACTACAAGCTCTTCTCCATCACTCTCTCATTATCCCTCTTTCTTCTTTTTATTTTCAATTTGTATTTCATGTCTGATAAGTGCAGATTTTGCACGTGTACCATGGCAGATTGACATACCCATTGTGGCACATAGCACAGAAAGTCTCACAAAATTTTAAACTCCTTTCCATGCCATAGCCAGCTCAAACATAGACCTAGCCCTCTTTTAAGACTATCCAAGGATCTAAACATTATATTAGTCTCTAATAAACCTCGTTAATTAACAATTTATCTAAATTAATCAAATTACCCTTGGAAATACTAAATTTTACAAATTGAGAAGCTTAGGATGTTACATTGCCTAGATAGCTCCTCTCAATCCTTGCACCCATATCCTCTATTGGCTTCATCTTCTTCAATGTCCTAAATATTTGTTTCTTTCATAATACTAAAGCCGTTACCACTAACCAAACTAGGGTGTTTGGGAGTACCTAATGTTTTGCCCAAGACATCATCATCAAGTGTGCCACTTTTCTTGATCTTAGCCTATGCAATAGGTATAGCGAGAAAGTTAATTGATTAATTATAAGAAAAAATGACAACATCAAAAGTAATGTAGTAATACATTTGTCAGTAAATTCTTAAACATGTTTATCAATAATGTTTCCTTTTTTATCGGTTCAGCCTTCTATAAAGAGTTTATACGTGAAACAGAACTTGCTCCTGAACCCTCTTGCTCGACCTATGAATTTAAATAATGTTGAACATCGGTATTATGCACATCCATTTATTGCTCCATTCCTGTATATCCTATACACCTATTCTTGTAAGGGTATGGACCTTTCTCTTGTAAATTTTTCTTTTTTTTTGCTCAATTCCTATGAAAAATGCTTGGAATTATATCAATAAACATAAATATATTGACAATAAAAAATTAATTCATCTCATTATTCTTACATGAAATTGTCCCTTAACATATTGGGCTATAAATTTATCCCATTATTTTTTTGAAACTAATACCCTTATTAATTTGAGGGCCTCAGCACTAACATTTATGCTTGATTTTTTAATGTATTTTACTCCCCCGAAATATGAAATTGTTCACATTATCTTTCTAGTTCGTTGGATGACAAATTTCATCTGACTATCATCAATTGTAAATGTTAACTATAAACTAAGGAAATTAATTAGATTTTTGGTCAAGTAATTTCAATTAATTACAATGTTTATGAGTAAAGTATTTTACCTCTACTTGCTCCCAAATATAATTCTTTTTTATTGGACTAACATTGTTCCAATGCCTAATTGTAATGGGCATATTTGTTCTTACCACAACCCCAATGTAGCTAATGAATTTATTTATGTTGGTCTTCATAGGTTGACCTTTGTAATTTCATTCAACATCATATTTCTGTCCAACAACCCTTCTTCTATTCAACTTAACCATTAATGTTAATCCTCTCGTTATTTGATTTGCTTCTTGCTAACTTTGTTGGTCATTCATGTTAATGCTAGGATCATTACTGTTAGGTCCGCTGAGACCAGCACTTTTTTGAGAAGCCATTTACTTAGAAAAATAGAAAAACAAATTAAATAATAAGTAACGGTATAGAAAAATAAAGCATATAATAAGTAATTGTAATCTAGAAAATTAAATCACACAAAACAAGTAACCTACAGGTTTAAGTTAATTGTTCTTTTTCATTTTCTTATATGTTCCTTATCTTTTCTCTCCTTCTTTGCTCGAATTCCTTTTCCTCTTTTCTTTGAAATCCAAATACCTTTATTGTGATCATGTCTCATAGAAAATGCTTTATCTTGAATGAAATAATTTTCAAATGATGTCCCCATTAATAGATCATCTTTAACTGTAGAATCATTCCTATCTTCATTTATTTCACTATCCAATAAAACAATAGACCAATTTACTTTAGTCAGATCAGGAACAAAGAATACTTGTTGAGCTTATGAAACCAAAATAAAAGGCTCATCTTTATAACTTTCTTTATTAAGATCTACTATTAAGAATCCCAAGCCATCAACTTTAACACCAGTAGTTTTATGATCATCAACCCACTTATAACCCAAAATTGAAACTTAAAACTTGATATAGTCCAACTCTCAGTATGCTCAATTACCTCAAAGTATGATATTTTTTGCATACAAAGGATTTTTGTCTTTAGTACTAGACATATGCATTGCTTGGTCTATAAGAGTTGTACCACTATTTTGCATTGTACTTCGATCATCTTTCTCTTTAGTATATAATGTGTATCCATTAATGAGATCACCAATAAAGGAAAGAACTTGTTTATTTAGACATCTTGCTAACCATTTTAATTTTTCAAAAATTGCATTAGGATCGATAGTGAACTTCTTAAGAATGTGTTAATTTTAGCTAAACTGTAAAACTCTTATTATGCTTATTTTTATACTAAATATTTGATCTATTAGGGTTATTCCTCTTAAGCTTAGCCATGCGTATCTCTACATACTCCTCAACCTCTATAGAGTTGCGTAGTACACACACACATACACACACATGCTTTATCCATTGTAAGTACTTTATTGCCCAGATCAATTCTACTATCATGATGAGAAGTCAGAAGCCTAATATGGTTGACATTTGATAAGTACTCAGTATAAAATTCAACTGTCTCCTCACAAATGTATCATTCAATAATGCAACTTTTAGATTAATGATAGGAATTAGTCGCTTGCCTTCAAAATTAACATAAAGCTAACCTTAATGCAATATAGGGTCAAGCCTAGGTCATCTCCTAAGGAATGGTTTAAAGTCTAATTAAAAGTTATCTAGTGAAATAAATTACCTAAAGTTTGAAGTTGATTAACTAATTGCTAACACAATTATCTAGTGAAATAAATCACTCAAAATTTAAAGTTGATTAACTAATTACTAATATAATTAACTGGTAAATTAAACTAGAAAACTAATCCTAATTATTAATGAAGTAGCTTCCCAATTAAAGTAGGAATCCTAGGGTGTTGCTAATGGAAGAATCCTAGCCTCTAATTAATTATGGCAGCTCACTTAACTTCTCTTCCTTAGCTAAAAAATATATTTACTTAAGATAACTATCTTAAGCAACCTAGCTTCACTAATTTAATTCTCTAAGTGCTATCACAAGCCCTTTAGGTAACCTCACTAGCTTAGCTCAAGAATTAACCAAAATGTTAAGTTAATATTCACTGCTAATGGCCATTGTCTAAAGCTGTACCTAAGCTCAAAATTATAAAAACTTAAGCAACTCATCAAGTATTCACCACGCAATTACATGCTAGGCTAATACAAGACATTCACTAAATGAAATCATATATTACAGTGCAAAATCACTAAGTGGCGAAAATTTCTAGCAATAAAAGAAAGTAAAATTCAAGTCAACAATCATGTTTCAACACTAAAAATTATAACCAACCATGAAACTAAAGTCAAATTGAACTACAATCAATCATAGTCATTGTATTCTAGTGAAATTGAAATAAGATAAAGAAATAGTTGAGCTTAGCTAAGTGAATACTTCAAGACTCTTCTTCCATCAAATCTTCCCTAGGATACCGTGGAGAATTTAGCTAGAAAACATTTAAACGATCTCACTCTTCCAAGAACTAGACATAGCCAAGAAGAGATCCATGGAAATGGTGGAATTAAGCTTTAAATCTCCTTGTAAGTGGTAGGGATAGGTTCATTCAAGTGAGAGAAATGGAATGGTGGTAGTTTTGTAGAGATTTGATGGCTAAATGTGGAGTTATGGGTGCAGGAAAAATGAAAAAGTAGAGAGAAGGTGGAAAAAATAAAGAACAAGATGAACTAAAGAGAGAATGGAAGAGATGATGAAATAGAGTGAATTAATCTGAATTGTAGTGGTGTGGGACGTGCTCAAGAGGTTGGGAATCATCTAAACCTAATTAAGATAAAATAAAATAAAATAAAAAAGGAATTTGGGGACCTTGTCATACTTGCAATGTAGTACTATCCTATTAGCTTGTAAATGATTCCAATATGTGTCTAATTTTTCATGTGTCATCCACTTTTTTCAGGTTGATTTAATCCCTTAAATGAAGTATAAAATTTTTTTAAACCATTAGCTTCAATCTCAAGGAGTGCTGACTTCAATTATCCAATTGATGCACAAGTCACATGCTACCTATATCACATAAATCACATAATTTAATTAAATAACATGTGGCATAATTAAATATAATTAAATTTCATAATTAAATTCATAATTATAAGGAATAATTTATTAAAATAATCAAGTTCTAGGTTGCATAAAATTATATAAAAATTTTCATACAAAGGCAAATCAAAAATTAGGTCAAGCTAAGATACGTACAAAAGTGTTGACTTTTTATTTAATTACTCCCAAAGTAAAATAAATTTTAAAAATATAATTTATACACTCATAAAATGGGCATAAAATGTAATTTTTTAATTTTTCTTATATGTTTTCTCAAAAATTTATTTTTGGACCAAAATACCTTTAGTGTACTAAACCCAAACACTTAGGTGATTTTTCAATTCTAATGCAATGTATGCACTTTGGGATGATAAAAAATTAATAAAATGATCCTAATTGGAAAATAAAAGTGTGTAACAAATGTGTTTTATCAGTCAACTCTGAATTTTTACACACCCTTTTAGTATCTTCATGTAATGCTTAAATAGGTACATCTATCTTAAAAAAATACATGTCGAGTTCACAAAATATTAACACAACTTGGCTTTGCAATCTTGACAATTTTGTTGGGTCAATCACTTTACTATGTACAGACTTGAAGAAGAAAACCAATTTTGTGATCATGGCTCGAATCGTTTCAAGTGAAATAGAATGTATAGCCACTAGAATAAAATTTTTCCTTAACATATGGCAATCATATGAGCCTTTAATTTTAAATCCTTCAATGACACAAGGTTCCTAATGTTTAAAGAGTATCCCTTTGAAACTTTAACAGTAACAAGTGGCTCAAAAAAAAAGTCTTTTTTTCTTTTCTAAATAGTGTATGAGCTGCTGCGTGAAGAAATATGAAACTTTCCTTCTTTTGCAATGCCAACTCTTCCCTTATCGCTATGGAAATCATATCAAGGCTTGCCTTGATGCTATCTTTGGTATTTTTCAAAATATGGAGTGATGTACTAATTAAATTGTCATATACATTTTTCTTAATGTGCATGACATCAAGAAAATGTTTCATATATGGATTGCTAATATGGTAGGTCAAAGAAAATAGACCTTTTCTTCCACCCACTTATCCCAAGATACTTTGCAAAAGGTTTGTCAAATTCAATATTCAAATTTTTCACTTTATGAAAATGTTGCTCACCTGTCAATGGCAAAGGTGCCTTACTTTTTTCTAAATTCCCATTGAAAGCTTTTTTAGGTGCAAATAATAATGATTAGGATGAAACCATTTGTAATGTCTAAGGTAGACATTCTTCATCCCATGTTTTAATCTCATTAAATATGTGCCTTCTTCACAAGTAGGGTATTGGAGTTTCCCTTTGATGCTATACCTAGATAAATTGCCATATATTGAAAAATCATTAATGGTACCAAACAATAATACTCTCAAATTGAAACTTTATTCTTCATATCCATGATATACCTCAACATTGTTCTCCCACAAAAATTTCAAATCATCAAGTAAAGGATACAAATACATGTTTATGTCATTTCTTCGCTATTTTAGCCTCAAAATTAGAATGGATAACATCATATATTTTTCTTTATGCATAACCATGGAGGTAAATTCTAAATTATCAAAATAATTGGCTATGTACTATGAGTGCTACTTTGAAGATCATGTGAATTCATTCCATTAGTGGATAATATGAGATAAAGGTTCTATTTTCTACTCTAAAATTAAGGTAATCGAGATCAAGTTTTTTTCATTGAGAAGAGTTAGCTGGATGTTGAAGCTTCCCATCTTTGATCTATTCATCCACAGGCCATGTCAAATATTTTGCATCTTCTATACTACTATATAGGTGTCTGAATCTAGGTAAAATGGAAAAGTACCATAATGCCTTTTCTGGGCTCTTCTTGTTCTCTTTGTAGCATGAAGCATTACATTTAGGATATTCTATTAATGGTGCATATTCATTTCTAAATAATATGTAATCATTAGGACAAACATGTATCTTCTTTAAGATGATTCCAATTAAGTGTAACATTTGTTTTACCTCATATATAGTCCTTAGAAGTTCGTTATTCACAGGTAAAAGTTGTTTTATAAGTGTAAAATTTTTAGTAAAACTTCTATCGCTCCATCTATTGCTCACCTTTCAACATCTTTAGCATTTTAGGACAATCCTCAAGTTCTCTTTCAATTGCATTGGCCATCTTTTCAAGACGATCTGCCACATAAGTATTTGTGTCATAATCATTTGAGTCAAAGCTTTCGTTATTCTCCGAACTACTAGTACATTTGTTGTCTCTAGTCTCTCTATGCTTATGCTAATACTTGTAATTTTCATCAATTTCATGTCACACTAAATGATCTTTCAACTCAAATGAGATCATTTGCTTTAAAAAATCACATTTTACACAAGGACATACTATTCTTCTAGGGTCTTTTACAACACCTATCATTTATTGTGAAGATTTTAAATAAAAAAATAAACTTTAAATGATGTGCGTTTCAAATATCTATCATTTAAAGTCTTCACAATAAATGACAAGTGTTTGAAACACTCGTTATTTAAAGTTTCTTTTTAATTTTTTAAAAAACTAGATTTGAAACTTTATATAATGAGTGTTTTAAATACCAGTCATTTATTTTAAATAATAAATAATGGGTGTTTAAAACACCCATAATTTATTTCTTAACCATCACTCGCCTAATCTATATATGACATTTTTTTAATTTTCATTTTTTGGCATCTTATATCCAAAATTTATAGTAGTGGTTTGATACTTTTATGTTTTCTTTAAAATGTTGGATTAAAACACCCATAATTTATTTCTTAACCATCACTTACCTCATCTATATATGACATTTTTTTTAATTTTCATTTTTTGGCGTCTTATATCCAAAATTTATAGTAGTGGTTTGATACTTTTATGTTTTCTTTAAAATGTTGGATTTTTTTAATTTCAAGAGTAAGGATGTTTCTTCTATTGAAAAATATAAATTAGATTATGATTTGGAAGAAGCTTCCTTTGATGGTCATCAATTTTCAGAATTAAATGTGTTGCATTAGTAGAAGACTAATCAATAACAATTTCCCAATCTTTCAAGAATGACATCCTTTATTCTAAGTATTTTGATCACTAAAATAGCTAGTGAATGGGCTTTTAGCATATGCTATAGTATTATGAAAAAGTATCATTCTTGCCTCCTTCCAGATAATACGCTAGCATTAATCTATACTTGCAACTGGTTAAATGGTTTTGGGCCATTTTATAGTAATTTTTATATTTTTTTTCTTCTAATATATATATATATATATATATGATAATGACATAATTTGGTTAGTGTTTATTATAGGTGATGGAGAAGAAATTATAGAGATAATTAACATTGAACCTCCACTCACATCTTCAAACAATGGACGAACACGAGGGATTTAATATTATATTTTTAGATGATGATGATGATGGGAATTTAGATTTAGATTGATGAAGATTCTAATCTTCATATTAAATTTAGACTTTTACATCTTTGTTTGATGTGAAACTTTAATTTGTTTCACATTAAATTTTAGAATATTTCATTTAAATTATAATATTAAATTTTTTATTTTTTGAAAGTGGGCTTTTAGGGCCAAGCCTTGAGCCCTTTAAATAAGGGTTAAGCCTTAAAATTAGTTTAAAATTTGGGAAACCGAGTTTTAGCTTCATTTCCCATCTCTAGGAAGCAATGGAAAAATCACATTAAAAAAAAACAGATTTTCTTGAAGAATAGATTATAAGAAAAGGTTTGGATACTAATTGATAGATTTGAAGAACCAATTGAATATAAACACAGAATGAAAACTATATAAACTTATATATGTTATAACCTTAAAAATAAAATATTTTTAAATTAATAATAACATATTTTGATTGTATTTTTTTAATAAAATTTTGAGTAAACGTATTAAGGTGTGTTAGTGGTCCAATAGAAATTTTTCTTGGTTATTTAGGTTATTAGTTTGAATCCTTATGTAGTTGGGGGAGATATTTTATTTTGTTTTAATCTACTAGAATTACCATAATGCCCCTCTTTTTAAAATAAAAATAAATACCATTAGATTTCCCCATTCCTCTTCATTTTTGCTCATTGCATTGAGAGAGAGATTGAAAGTGCTTTGAGAAATTTCATCCTCTTTTACTCTGATTGTTCGTTGCTGACTAATATGAGTACGTCATCTACTATTGTTATGGGTGTTAGGAAGCTTGCAATTCCTCCATTCTTCCTCTTTTATTAGCATTGTATTCATGGGTATTGCTACCAATTCTTCTTCTTTCTCTTCTCCATGTGCTATAGCCTTTTCACTCCTTGCCTTTTTTTATTTTAGTAGCAACGTTAAAGCTCTCCTTTATCTTTATCAGCATCGTTTGTATGTTGGTGGGGAGATCGTCCTTCCTCTTCCATGTTCGATGCTAGGTTCTTTCATTTGTGTTTTGCAGCTACTGTCTTGGCATGGGAAGCTTGGTTCTTTCTCTTCTTTCTTTTCTGCTAGTTTTTTGGTGGTTGAAAGATAAAAGGAATTTGAATTTTCATCTTAGTTATAGCCTTAGTAGATAAGTCTTGCTTGAATCCATATTTTTTTTGAAATTCCATATAAAAAGAGAGGCATGATTGAATGGGGTAAACAATATTGTTTTTCTGATGTGGATTGATTATTATACAAGGAATGAAAATTAGGGAGTTTAATTAGTTCAAATATTGATATTGGGAAAATTTTGGAAATTGAATTGAAGAGGAAGAGGTTTGGTAATTGTTTGAATATTGGTGCCCACGAGGAGTTTGTTAAAATGTGTAGAAGAGTCAAAATGAGTAGTTAAATATATTCAACATATTAGGGGCTAAAATTTAAGTTTAGAATTTTGTTTTACTCTCATGCAATGTTGAATCTTATTATAAACTTGAACCTAATGAGGAAACTTTAACAACATGTTAATGCTTAGGAGTTTTATGGTTGGCAATTTATAATTTTTGGCACCTGTGTATGATTTGAGTTTAGAATACATATAAGGTGTTTTGATGAAATGTGAGAAGAGAAATTGTTCTTATTTAACCGATAACAATGTTAGGGATGATAGAGGAAATATTTATAGACTAATTCAAATAACAGCCTTAACAAACAATTATATCCCAGTATTTAACTAATTCTCTTATTCTATAATATTTACATATCAAATTAGGTATGGATAATAAGTCATTGACAAAATTTTAGTATAAGAGTTATTAAATTTTTGTGTTGCAACTTGGGAGCAAGGACTTTGTTTGCACAAGTGTCGGAAAGTTGTATGGAGTCTATGAAGATTGTTTTATTCAATTTTTTTATTTCTGACTTATAGCTTATCATATTTATTTAGACCTTTAAATATAATAAAATAAATGCTATGGCTTCAAATTAGATATTGGGGAGAGTGCACATGTAAATCAAGTTATTGTTTATTCAAAATATTTGTTAGTGGAATATTATAACCTTGTGTACTAGAGAGAATTATGAAGGAAATGTGTAATATCCTCCTTCTCTAACCATTATTAAACTCTAAATCTCAATTAATTAAAAGATTGGATTAAGGTAATTAACATAATACCAGGATACAAATAAGTGAAAAAGTTGGGAACCCGAGTTTTCAAAACTAAAATCATTTTCAAAGACCTTGAAATATACAAATAAGAGTTTACAATTATGTGAAAGCCTGAGATCATTTCAAAAATAAGTGCAAAAATTTAAAAACAAAATAATTCTGTAGAAATCTTCGAGTCCATGCACCGTGACGCATGCAGCACTAGCTGCGGCGTGTGGTATCGTGAGAAGAAATCTCACCACTCATACTTGCTTTGATTTGAAATGTAATCCTCTTACTTGTATCTGTTCATCTAACAATCCAATGAGTCAAATCATCACACTATCACTCAAAACCTTAATCACTTCATAATTACCAATTTACTTCTGATTAACAACTAATCATAGGTTTAAGAAATTAGGATGTTACACCTGAAGGATTTATGCCTGTATTTGTGATTATGGCTATTCTTCTTATAGGAACATAATTCATGTTCCTTACATTTGATCTTTAAATATGGCTTCTTACAAGCTAAATATAACTTTGGTTTACCTTTGAGCATGGACTTCAGAAGTTGCAACTGCTCGCAGAGCTTATCCAAAGTAGATAGAGCTAATTAATAGATTTCTCCAAGAGAGATTTGATACATATCTCTTCATAAAGCATTGATATCTCTATATGATCCTAGTTGAAGTTCATTTGGTAAAGAAGCAATGAATGTGTGTCTGAGGTTGACATCATTAGCACCATTCAGCATATAATATTTCTCAAACATCTGTTGAAAATGCTTTTATAAATCCTTACGATCTAATTAACAACATTTCATCACACAAAAATTCATGTCTGCTTCTTCTATCAATAAGGTTAAAGTCCCCAAAGAATTCTTTATGAATTGCTTCAAGAAATAAGGCTACAACAAGCCAATATGCTTGAATCTTTTGGTACTCATTAAGGTTTTATAACTATTCCTTCAAGTTTCACTCATTCTTGAGAGGAATTCTCAGAGTACCTCTTGTAAGTTGACATCTAGCATAGTCATTTGTAAGTTAATCCAGGCACCAAATTCAATAAGTCTTTCTCTCCACCTATGTGGAGATAAATCATTAAAAGTAAACCAAGGTTCAAAAGTAAGTTTAGAACTAAAACCATGGTTCGTGGGTCTGGCTAAGTTCTCTACCATAATTTCCAACTTATCATTAGGATGATTATCTACCTCAACTATTTTTGATTGAGGTTGGACTGTAGCTATCTTTGATAGGTCAACTAGATACTACTCTTCTTCAGAGTATGTGTACTTTGTTGAAATCTCATTCAAAATAATTTAGTTTGTATTATCTTGGTTAAAGTGAACCTAGTCAAAAATAACTTTTCAAATAGAAGCAATAGTTCTTGAAAGATTTAAGGGATATGCAATCCTTTTAGCTCTATCATTTGTTTTAATGATAGAGCCAAAAGGATTTTTAATGGTTAATAGTTTTTTAGGTATTTTGGTAAAGGATAGTGAAGCTTGGTGTTCTTGTGCTTTTGTATGAGAAGGTTTTTGGTGAAAAGATGGATTTTCTGGATATTATATGGGTATTTTTGGTTTTTGATTGGCTTTTTTGGTCTTTTTTTAAGAACGTGATATGACATCTTGATTTCCTTGCTATATTCGATCTCAGTTGGGTAAGTTAGGTGTATAGAGACATATGAAGGAAATTGTCTAGACATGGTTGGATAAGTAGTATAAGACTCATAAATGGTCATAAATTTGTCTTAAGCCAAGTCTGCTTCTATTTGTAATAGTTGCCTTTTTACTTAAGAAATTTCATTTTCTTTCCTAAAAAAATTAGGTCCAGTTTACCTTTCTTCGATAAATTTCATCATCATCATCATCATCATCATCATCATCCCTAAGGGGATGATTATGCTTGCATGGAGATTTAGGTTGCTTTGGCTTCCTAATTCTTTTTCTTCTAGAAGCAAAATCTTCCTCATCATCTAATCATTCTAGGATAGCAATCACAACTGGGGTCACATATATATAGGGCACAATCCCAGATAAAGTGAATATTGATGTGAGAAACATAAATTGGTTTAGCATCTGAAGTATACCACTCAATTAGAGGGTTCTCTTTATCTATAGTAAAGGAGGGGGAGATTGACAATATTCTCCTAGAGATCTAATTTGGATCTTGAATTTTAGGCCTTTTGAAAATTGATTTGACAATATCATCCAAAAGTCAATAGAGTTTAGGAGGTTCTTTGGTGTGAACATCCTTTTGAATACCCTAAAATTGTTTTTCATAATTGTTGATTCATTCCAACGGCATCATCTAGGCAAGTTTTTCTATAGGAAGATGTCTTGGGATCTAAATGATAGAGGAGTCATGCTTAAAACAATAAGTATTTATACTAGTGGTGTTGGATTTGTTCTCAACAAATGATGATCTTACATATATATTATATTCCATACACTAGAATATAGTGAGACTATTGACGGGGTGTTATTAGTATCAGTAGACAAATCATATATTTTTTTTAAATCAAGTAGTTTGAATCATGAGTTGATTTGACTTACTTCCTATGCTATGCCATTACTCACTCCATTTGTGGGAGCAATATCTTCACCACATACTTCAAAGAAAAAAAGGGGATTTAGAAAATAAAATCATACTTCATGAAAACAAGGCCATGTGTGGGTATTCATGTGTTCTTTGATCCTAGTTCTATTCATTCTTTTATCAGGCCTTTTTTTTTTTATAAATATAAATGTTTTGGATTGGACCCAATCAAGCTCAAGAATAATTTTAGTTGTAGCTAATGTTATCATATGAAAAAGTCTGAAGTGTACAAATCTCTTGTTTTTCTAGTTGAAAGCAAGGTTTTTTTTTCCTATGAATTTCTATGAGATTGTCTGATGAATTTTATAGTAAAGAAGGGTTAGTTAAGAATGATGGAGATCGGTTGAGCTATTAGTTTGATGAGAAGATCTTGATATTAAAGGCCAAATTTGTGGCCAAGAACAACGCATGGTGAATAAAGAGTAGAAATTTAGACACTTCTATCAAGGGCACATTTACTCATCACAATACATCACCAATAAATGGTGAGTAAGAGTGAAAAGTGAGGCTAAGAGGAGTAGTAATATAATTTAGGATTTATTAGGGTGAGGGGTGAATTAGTATATAAATTTTTTTATATAAATTTTAATTTAAAAATAATTTTTTAGAATATTCCTAATGAAGTTAACAGATTGAAATAAATTGTAGATTTTTAAAATAGAGAAGAGAAATGTGTAATTAAATTAAAACAGAAGAGTAGTGAGGGTATTTTATTTCATAGTATGGCTTCATAATTCCAAAGCAGAAAAACATAATAATACAATACATTTATGCTTCCATCAAGATTTTTATACGCACCATAAAATATGCAAGCCATGACCAATGGATTGGAAATTCTTAAGAGAAAAAACATAGCCATTAATATATTTATAAAATACAATGTACATTTTAACTGTTTAGGACCAATTAGCAAGTTAAAAATTGTTGAAGAAACAAGATTAAGAGCTTCCCTGATGAAGATCTACATAAAATATGTGTAAATTATGAACATATTTTAGATCATTTATCAAATGAAACACAACATCACAAAATCTCTATCTCCCTTCAAATTCTGAGATAGTTACATTGTTGATGGAACATGAGTCACCAGTTTTTGAAACTTGCTTTGAAGTATGAGACAAGGTCTGCTTGAGAATGAATGCAGGCTGGCTTGGAGAAGGAATATCAATAATCTCACTTTGAAGCATCGACAAAATGATGGCCATAGTAGGCCTCTCTTTTGCAAGTTCTTGCACACACAGAAGACCTATTTGCACGCACCTCAATATGTCCTTATGAAAGATTGGATCATATATATGTGGATCTATTAGAGGGACAATATTGGCATCAATCCATAATTTCCACGCCTATAAAAAAAGATGTGTCAAAATTTGATGTTATATTCAGTCAAGCACGGACATTTTAGAGCTTTTTGCAAGAAAAGAATGTGTAAATTATGGAGAGGCTTACAAATCCTTAAAGTGTCAAGGATTCTATATCTTCATAAAAGCTTGTGTTTTTTCTGCCACTAATAATCTCTAGCAATAAAACACCAAAGCTAAAGACATCAGATTTCTCTGAATAAAGTCCTTCAGTTGCATATTCTGGAGAAATATAGCCACTGCATTCAAACACCATATTTTGAGCTTTGAATATGCTATTGACATTATTATATTGGACAAAGGAAAAGGAGCACTTACTATGTACCAACAATTCTTGTTGTGTTTGCTTGATCTTTACCACCTTCAAAAAGTTTAGCTATCCCAAAATCTGATATTTTTGGATTCATCTGTTCATCCAATAATATGTTACTTGCCTTCAAATCTCTATGTATGATTCTTAATCTTGAATCTCTATGAAGATAGAGCAATCCTCTAGCTATTCCTTCAATTATATTGAAGCGCTTTCCCCAATCTAAAGATTTTTGTTGCAATGGATCTGCAAAATATTATTTTGGGAAAAAGTTGTTGGAAGAATGAAAAATGGTCAAAAGGGCTCTCTTCACTCCAACAATATGCTGCTAAATGGTTATAAATGTACTGTTTTTTGGTGTTTAAGATGACCTATTGTTGACATCAAGTAAAATTAGAACTATAAAATTATTATATTTCTATAAATATTCATAAACACCTACAACGTTTTCCTTTTTCTCCTTCCTTCCTTTTGTTGAATTGTAGAAACATCCAATTTAAACTATCCAAAAAGAAAACAAAAATGAAAGAAAGAAAAAATATGTGTACTAACCAAATATATATGCATCCAAACTTTTGTTTGGCATATATTCATAAACCAATATCTCCTCATCTCCTTCTATGCAACAGCCAAGAAGTCTAACGAGGTTTCGATGTTGAAGCTTAGAAATCAATTCTACTTCATTCATAAATTCTTCCATACCTTGCCCAGATAATCTTGATAGTCTTTTCACTGCTATTTCTTTTCCATCTCTTAACATTCCCTTAAATGATAAAACAATTACTAAAGATTAATTTATTATGACTTTGAAGATGATAAGCTGAAAGCATAAAGAAAGAAATAAAAATAAAAAGATAATCACCTTGTAAACTGGACCAAAACCACCCTGCCCAAGTTTATTTGCCAAGTCAAAGTTGTTTGTTGCAATTGCTAACTTTCTAAAACCAATTAATGGTAGCTCTTGAATTTTGACTTGCATCATCCTTCTCTTGTTTTGAATTTGCATATGCATTTCCCCTGTGTTTACAACACCATTTTCCATTTAATTTCTTAATTTGAAAAGATAATTTATTGCTATTCTAATTTATTCATTTGAAAATGTTAAAAGCGCAAATAATAGTTTCTACCCTAAAAAATCTATGAATGTTGTGATAGAATTGCTTTTTTAGTCACTTGTTTATTTTTCTCTCACGATGCACTTTTTTATTTCTTTTATATATCTCAAGCAGAAGCTTAACAATCAGGTCAAAAAAAAAAAAAAGGCAGAAGCTTAATAGTAAAAATTTTCCCCAGCTCCAGTACACCAGAACATCACCTTTTTGCTTTGACCATTTTTTCCACAAAAAATACCCAAAGGAAGTAATGAGAATTGTTCCAATTAGAGTTGATATGATGATAGGTGTTGTCATTTTCCTCTTGCCTATACCTGTATCAAAGAAATGTAGAAGAAAATTCAGATAATTATCTTCATTTTCTGAAAATAACTCACATACACTAGCTGATTACTTGAAAGAAAACTGACCCCACTTGTTATAATTGTACTGAAGAACAAAATATAACAATATATATATAATTAACTAGCACGAAAGTTAAGGAGTACTAGTGTACGTTCGCTTGAATATTTAACAAAACAGGATATGCAAAAGTCATGAGACCAAATCTATAATGCTTAAACTAAATTTGAAGCTTTGTTTCAAATACTATTTGGATTTCAAATACATGTTAGATATAAAACAAATTGATGTATACCTTGCTCTAAGTGGGCTAAACGCATGTAAAAATCAACCCCTCCAACTGAGAAGTTTTGTATGTCAAGTAAATCTGCATTCCAAACCATACAGCCAAGGCTTCTATCATAGGCATAAGCTAAACAAGAGCAATTCTTCAGGCACTGAGTTTGACAATCTCCATTACTATCCTTAAAGTCGTCAAAAGGTAACACTTGTGCACGATCAGGCAGTTTTACCCTCTCTAGCTTAATAAACTCATCTATTTTGCTAGCTTGAGAACCATTTTTGTCTCTCTCACACTGAAGTGTTTCTCTTCTCACACACCCGCTGGTCCAGTTCTGTCTTCCCCATTCTTCTTTGTTCTTGGGTTCAAACCCTCCCAAGCAGCAGCATATCGGCGAGCTCGAAGGATTGCAGATCCCAAATGGGCCACAATGGCCATAAATATCACAATCGGAATTCACGTTTAGCCATTCAATTTCCCATATATATGACTGGGAATTCCAACGTTGTATTCTTATTTTACCTTGATAACTTAACCTAAGAGTTAGTAATACTGAGTTGTCTGAGTAATGAAAATACAAGTCAAAATTGCCTTCCTCATCACCTTTCATCTTGAACTCATTCAAGGACACAGATGAATTCTGAGATACCCCGAGAAATTTTGTACCATTCCAAGGACCACTGCGCCAATAAGGATGATTTCCTTTCCATACGAATAGTTCAGTGACATTAGCACGAGGTTCAAGACTGCAAGAAAATCCTCCATAGGCTGCGTCAGATAAAGTTTTCCATGATATAAGTTTCACTTTCTCGCCTGTTTTCTTGTTGATACTCAGTTTCATGTCTTGCAGTAATGCATTACAAGGATGCTGGAAACTCTGCCACACGAATGCTCCAGTAATTCCATCTACGAGGACAAGGTTGCCGGAATCTAAGAGTTGAGCACTGGAATTTGATGCAACATGTGAGACATTTGTTGACCAGAGAACATGTTTTTGTCCATTGATGACAACGAGATTTCCATTCTCTGATATTGTGAGAATCCCAGAAGAATCCATTAGTGGGTTGTTTCTATTAGCTTCCCAAACAGTATGCGACTCAGACATAAACCAAATTCCTAAGTAGCGATTGGTGGAATTTTGAGGACTAAAGAATCCTAGGGTGAACCTGCTATTATTTGAGCTTATTGTTTGAGGCTCTTGGATCAACGAAGATGATGTGATGGTGTCCAAGGCACTGGCCAGAACAATAAGAGAGAACAAAATAAAGGCAAGTAACAAGCAATCAATTCCATACAACCCCATTGAAAGAACATGAAAATTATGGAAATGAAGGAAGAAAAAGGGTTTCAGAATGCTGTGAAGGGTAGCCCAAAACGTTTTCTACTGTGGTTATCCGGCATGCAAAGCAATACTATAGACATAGTGACTTAGTTTTCAAAGTCTAAAACAGCATAACCACCACATTGGACAATTGTTGAATCTTATTCTTTCGTCGATCATTTTCTACACTCCTAACCTGCTAAAAAATCATTGAACAATGGAAGTTTAACACAACTCCTTGACCGAGATTTTCTCAATTTCTCTGCCCCACATTTATTATTTAATTGAAGTAGTCATTAAAGAAAGTTCAGTTTTTTCCAATGCAAAAATATATAGCATCCTTTGTCTCACTCCCTGTTTTTTAGGAAGAATGACATATAGGTCCTAAAGAGACCAATTAATTCAACTTAAATTTCAAGTGTCAAATTTTAAAAATCTATAAGTTTGGCTTTTAATTTTTCAACTTTGTTGTGATGAATTTACAACTTGTGTTCTAAAAATTCTAACAGAAAAAACAAATTTATTTATTCTTTAACTATCTTAAAATTTTAAAAACAAGTTACAAATTTATTACAACAAAATTTAAAAATTAAGAGTTGATGAATTTATAAATTTTTTTAAATTTGACACTTAAAATCTAAGTTAAATTAATTGAAGATTTTTTTTCATTTTTCTTATATTTTAGGGTGTGTTTTCAAGAGATGAAAACAGCTTCTATTCTCTATTAATATTTAATAATATCTACTTTATGTCAGAATACCACTGATTCCTTTTTTTTTTCTTTTACTTTGAATAATGAACTTTTTAAAAATAAAAAGAAAAAAATTAATTGAGATTACATTTTAAAAAAAATTAAAATAAGAAATAAATATTAATAACTAGTACATCGATCATTCTCAATTTTTAAGTAATTAATCAATAGCAGGTTACTGAATATGGGTCTTCCCCAGTGACGGACCCATAAATTTTGAACTGTAAGTTCCATCATACATTGACACACATAAAGATACACTTATAATACAAAAAATGTATCATGATATCACAAAAAATAAAATATGCGATATTTTTTATATGGGCCATGGAAATTATGATTATAAAAAGACTAATAAAAATTTGAATGGCATAAGAAAGTAATGTTATTGGTTATTGGGGACAATTAATTTCTGTAAGATGGGGACATGTGACACGTATAATACATATATTTATTGAAGAAATTAAAAAAGAAATTCGTTGGAGCAGTTGCCCATTCTTTTTCGCATGTAGGTCCGTCCCTAGTCTTCCCATCATACCTAATCCAATAGTCCAAGAGTAAATAATCAAAGTAATTAAAGAATTATTCTTACCAAAAAAAAAAGTCTTCTATTATCTTTCAATATGATTTTCTTTTTCAATATTATTCTTGCCAAGTTATGAAAGCAAACCATATTTGAAAGAATAGATATTTTTCACAAATGACATCGCATTGCTTTGCATCTCTCATTTCTATGATCGTAGGATTGCATATATCGCAAAGCAAACAGCCATAAGCCACTTCATTCAATTTGTTGCATCTTTTATTTTGAGAATAACTCATCATGTTTCCAAATATTAAAAAAAAAAACCTTATAAATCATAGAATGATTTCCTAGAAGAAAAAACATCAAAGATACTAGAAATTAGAGCCAGAAAAACGGGCCGAGCTTGTCGGGCTAGCCCATTTAAGCCCGTATAACAATAGGGCCGGGCTTGTAAAAAGGACTCTAAAATGATAAATCGGCCTTAAATGGATTGGTCCTCGGAAAAGGACTCCAAAATGATAAATAGGGCTTAAACGGGCCGGCCCTACAGGGCCGAGGGCCAACCCTTTTAAGCCTGCATGCGCATATTTTTTTTAATTAATTCTCATAATTTTTATTTTTTTTAGATTTGAAAAAAAAATTAAACTAAATCTTACTCCACATCACATATCAACCCATATTTACTTAGGATGGAAGGGAAAAGAAAAAAAAATAGCAATGAAGAATCACTAATCAAAAATTATACAAGTCAAGGATCATTTGTTGTCAAAATTCGAGCGGATACTTGTGGATTCGGGTTAGCCTTTATCAATAAGTATTCATTTAGGTTTTAATAACAACTTATTTTAAATTAACAATAGTTCATTGTAGCTTAATTTTCATTCAGATTTTGACAACAATTGATTCTTAACTGATATAAATTTCATACAGAAATCCTTGACTGCTATTTTCTAAGAAAAATACAACCTTAAATCCCCTAATTCATCTAGATCCATCATAATGATTCATTCAGTTCAACATTTACTCTTCTAATTTTGATTGGGTGTTTGTCAGCTTAGTCGATCCATTGCTTATAGCATTGCTATTATTTTATTTGTGTTTTTAGTTCATTTAGATATTATTTAGTTAGTTTTTTTTGTACCTTTCTTGATTGGGTATTATATTAGAATGAAGTAATTTTTTGTTTGATTAAAAAATTTAAAAAAATATAAAAATAGTTAAAAGGGCCTAAAGCTCGCAGGGCCGACCGTGAGCCCGCTATATCAAGGGCCGGGCTTCAAATATCAAGGTCTTAAAGGAAACTCGGACTTAAAAGGACTGGCCTTTTTAGGCCCGAGCCCTTCAAGGGCCGGCCCTATAGGGCCGAGCTGGCTTTTTTTGCCAGCTCTACTAGAAATATCTTTTACTAGATATTACACTGTATAATCCGTTCAGCTTTCCTGCAAATTAAATGTTCGTCTATAAATCAACTGCAGATTAAACGAAAAGTCTCATGTTTTGATATAAATTCAAAACAAAAATATAAGAGCTTGTTTGTTTTGTTACTCATTTTCTGTTTTTTAAAAACTGGTTTTTAAAATTTATTTTTCAAAATGAAATTTTGTTTAAATATATCAATTTGAAAATAATTTAAGAGTTAAACAAATGATCAACATTGGTGGTCACTGATAGTTAATAATGATGGCATATAATAATATAGTTGACCATAGCCAATACTAATTTATACTAGTCAAATAATATAATGAGCTTTAAAAAAAATTTAAAACTCTAAGATGTTTCCATTTAAAAAAACGAAAATATTTTTGAAAATATTTAAATCCAAAATGCTTACCAAACAATTTTTTATTTTTTATTTTGAAAAACAAAAAAAAAATTGAAAACAGAAACTAAACAAGCCTTAAATCCTTCTCTAGTTGATGGAGAGACATAAATGCGTAACAAAACCTATAGATGATCGTTCATCAGCAAAGAAACATATCCCTTACGAATACTTGCCTCCAGAATTGTTTTTTACCCCAAACAAGGTCTAAGATATTTCCAAAGAAAGTGTCGTAATATGTATAAGTTCTCTTTCCGGTGTACGTTTGTAATGTTAACACTGTTTTTGGTGAAAACGATCGTTGACTTTTATTTAGACATTATTGAATCCAACAAACCTTACCTATTAGTCTACCACTTGATGAATGTGGTTGATATACCTTTATTCTGATGATTACAAACCTCAGAAAAAGTTTTGTTATATTTGTAGATCATATAATCAAGATAATGACAAAACAATCCAAGGTGAGCAAAGGAACAAAAACTAGAAAAGTTATAGATGTATAAGTTTATTCATTGATTCTCTTAGTTGAAATATTAAAAATCTTATCTGAGAGCTTGTATTTGTATTTAATGGTGAAAACCTTAGAAGGGACAAGTCTTTACTCACACACATTGATCTTAACTTGGAAAGCATCCTAGAAAGCATTTTATAATGTTCTTATCCATATTTGTGAGGACTAGTTAGTTCACACATGTTTTAGTGAAATGGCTTTGCATGCACTTGTGCTGTTGAACCCATTTTTGTGAAAAACTAGATGATCTACCCACAAGAACTAGGCTTCCAAGATGGCATCCCTTTCTGTGTGCTCATTCACAAGAAAATTAAAGCAATAGAATGTTGCTTGGTTCTATTTCTAAACCATGCAAAAATTAGACTGACAATAAGACTATGATTCTAGACTTCCTATATGCATGAGAAGTAGAGCCCAAGCTCATCAAAATGAAAGTTCCGATAAGTCTTGAGTTGTGTCCAATTCCATTTTTGTGATGTTTGTAATGTCTTCCCTGATATTAGCAAACACACAAAACACAAGACACAAATATGTATGATAACCAAGATTAATTAAATCTTTTATATATGGTTATCATAACTCAAGGGCTAGAAAAAAGATTAAGAAATCCGAATCCCAAGAAAACTTTTTTTGAAGAGCCAATTTAAGTTACCCTAAAAGTGCTCCATCCGATGTGGCGGATGGCACAGAGAGCCCAAGGCTTTCGCTGTGTAGTGCGCCATGGCACACATGTCCTGCGTAACAACGTGTCCTTGTTGTCATGACAGCAATTGGCTTTATGATAGCACTATGGGTCTAACTTTCGAAACACTTTGTTTTGCCATTCGGCATTCGTTTTGAGTGATTCAAATGTCCATACGTAGCTCTTAGAGTCCCCTAGTTATTGGCACTGGTCTCACACCTAAACACTAAACTAATTGAAAGTTAGACACCTAGATATAAAATGGTCCATTTTCCTTCCAAAACAACTATCAAAGTGTCCAAACTGACATACCAAGTGTCAATAACCCTAGAACTATTTCAATCAACTCAAATAGACCATAAGCAACTTGATTGCAAACTTGAACCATAGTATAACATTGTAAACACAATTTGACCATCCAAACCCCAAATTGAGTACAATAATTCACCATATATAGCATTAAGGCCATTCAAACACATAATTAGCACCAAAACAACACTTGCACTAGTATCTCGAACTCTCACAAACATTATATCATAATTTCAACATCCCAGGTCGAGATATCCATAATTTATAGTAGTATTCATGTAAGTGATCACAAAATGGCTTTATGATCCTAAGTTGGCATAAGCATAATTAATTCGTTACAAAACCAAAGATAGAAAAGGGACTATATAGTTACAAATCCCTAAATGCTCGACAGCACCATCCTTCCCTTTGCCCCTATCGGAGTCTTCACCTAAAAAATGTAACTAGGGGGTAAGTCGAGAATTCAGTAACCAAATAGTCTAAATAAATTGCTCGTGTGTGAGAATATACTACTATAAAAAACACCTTTAGGAGCACATATTTCAGAGCACTTAGGACAAAAGTGCTATCAAAAATAGAGGCGAAAACTACCGAAGCACTTTTTTTAATAAGCACTCCAGTAAGTTGATATTTAGGAGCGCTCATATTCAAGAGCGCTCCTAAATTTTTAAAATAATTTTTTTAAAAAAATATTAAACATTTAAGAGTGCTCTAAGAATGAGCACTCTAAAATTAAAATAATTAAAAAATAAAAAAATTACATAAATCCTTTAGGAGCACTCACAAGAAGAACGCTCCTAAAGGTATACCATTTCGGAGCACTCTTGCATTGAGCGCTCCAAAATTAAATTTAATAAATTAAAAAAAATATATCTGACCTTTAAGAGTGCTCAAAGATGAGCGCTCCTAAAGGTCTTGCATTTCGGAACACTCTAAAATTAATTAATAAAAAAATTACAAAAAAATTATCTAACCTTTAGGAGCACTCAAAGTTCAAGGTGAATCTTGGATCATGGCTAGAGATAATATCCTTTGACACTCCATGAAGTCTCATGATCTCATTCATATATACCTCGGTATAATTCTCCAGTGAATAAGTCATCTTTATTGCAAGGAAATGCACTGACTTAGTTAAGCAATCCATAATCACCCACATTGTGTCATAACCCGACTGAGTTCTAGGCAAGCCAATGATGAAATCCATAGATATGCTATTTTATTTTCACTCAGGAATCTCAAGTAGTTGTAACATACCACCTAGCCTTTGGTGCTTAATCTTTACCTTTTGACACATCAAGCATTAAGCTACAAACTCTGTCACATCTTTCTTCATTCCTGGCCACCACTACATTTGCTTCATATCCTAATATATCTTAGTGCACTATGGTGAATAGTATTCTTGCCATAATATGCTTCCTCTAGGATCGCCTTCCTCATCTCCTCATCACTTGGCACACAGATTTGATCTCGATAGGTCACATATTTGTGATCATTGAAACTGAACTTTATGGTTCTCCTCTTTCAATGTTCTTATGGATTCCAAGTAGATATTCATCCTTAAACTGAGCAGCTCGCAATTCCTTCCAAAACTTGTTGGTTACTATTATAGAGTGCACATTGCATGATGTCATCTGCAATGCTTTCCTTTGAACATCCAGGAATGTTTCTAACAAGCAGTGCTCCAAATCGTCATGTAAGCGACATGCATCGTATTTTGGCTTAGTGCATCAACTACCATATTGGCTTTACCCAGATGGTACTTGATTTCAAAATTGTAGTCCTTGGGAAATTCTATCCACCTGCATTACTTAATATTCAGTTCCTTTTGATCTATTAAGCACTTTAAACTATTGTCATCGCTGAACACTTTAAACATTAAACCATATAAGTAATGTCACCAAATTTTCAAGGCAAAGACTACCGATGCCAACTCTAAATCATGAGTTGGGTAGTTTTCTTTATGTGGTATTAACTATCTCGAGGTATAGCAACAACTTGCTCGTCTTGCATGAGAACACACTCTATGCCTTTCAATGAGGCATTTGTATAAACCACATATAGTAGGTAAGGATTAGGAATGATAAGTGTTGGATTAGACATCAGCTTCCCTTTCAGCTCTTGGAATGCCATCACACTTGTTAATCTATACATACGGCTAATCCTTTTGAGTTAACTTGGTCAATGGGGACACAAGTTGTGAGAACCCTTGAATGAAATGTCAATAATACCCAGCCAAACCGAGAAACATTTTAATTTATGTCACTGAGATAAGCTATTCCTATTTCAGAATGGCATCCACTTTGTATAGATCTACTACAATCTTGTCTGCTGACACAACATCGCCCAATAATCTCACCTTCTATAGCAAAAACTCACATATGTTGTGCTTAGCATACAACCTATATTCCTTTAGAAGCTATAAGATAGTACATAGATGCTTGGCATTCTCCTCTTCATCTCTTGAGTAGATCAAAATGTCATCGATGAACACTATTACAAACTTATCAAGGTAGGGATAAAAAATTCTATTCATATAGTCCATAAATATTTCTAGAGCATTTGTTAAACTAAATGGCATTACTAAGAACTCAGAATGGGCATATCTAGTGTGAAAAGAAGTCTTTAACATATCCTCAACTCTAACTCGTAGCAAATAAAACTTCTTTAGAACAGTCAATTCAGATGGAGACATCTAATGAGGAGCCTTTGATATGGATTTTATTCCAAGCACTAAGTCAATTGAAAACTCTACCTCTCGATCAAGTGATAACCCAAACAGTTGTTAAAAGAAAACCTTAGGGAAACTTATTCACCACCCCTATTCTATCAATTCCTCTATCATAAGCAGCAGAAACGAAAAAGAAAACTATAAAAGCTTGATAACCATGTTGGATATACTTTTCTACTTGCATCACAGACAAGAATCTCGATTGATTAGGTTTCATTGTAGGTGCAATGTACATAAGTAAAGATATAATCTTTCTTTTACAGTCTAATGTCATATTGTTTATCGATAACCAGTCTATACCCACTACTATATCAATCTCAATCATAGGCAAATAGATCAAATTAATGGTAATCATCCTATTTTCAAACTTTAGATTAACACCCAAATAGGCATGGTTGGTCTTAATAAAAATTCCCACCGGCATAGACATATTAATCATATAGGAAAATGTATAAATAGACAATTTCAATCTCAACACACAATCATCAATTATGTAGGAATGGGTAGCACCTGAGTCAAATAATGCGTCAATATCACATCTATGTAGAGAAATCTTACCTTTAATCAAATTTAGAGACATACCAGCCTCCTCTTAGGATAATGCAAAACTTTTGGAACTACCTGAGCTAAAATTGAATCTCTTTCTTACCCTACCAGTAGGGCCAAGAGATTGTGAGAATCTGCCTTAACTATCTCTTCTCTTTTCTATCTCTACTCTTTACCCCTTCTCGCTGCTATTCTTAGCTTATTGCACATTTCACCATATGAGGTTATCTCAAACAATGCCAACTGTTGCCTATATTTTGGCATCATCTTCTCAAATAGCCTCTCTGCCTTCCACTTCAAATCATCATTTCCTATAAGATAAGTAGAGTACTTGGATAGTTTGTTTAACTTCAGTATGAAAGCCACTTTATCTAAGTTCCCTTGCTTGAACTCATGAAACTCAGCCTCCTTTTTAACTCTAAATGCAATCAGGAATTAGAAATCGAAGAACTGTATCCTAAACTCTTCCCAAGTCCACTTAACTTTACTCGTCAATCTCACCAACTTCCACCAATGTTTGGCCTCCTTTACAAACAACACCAAAGCCAAAGTTAATTTTTGCTCCTTTGAGTAAGGTACCACCTCAAAGATAGTCTTAATCCATTCAAACCACTCTTCAACTTCACCCTCTTTATTGTCCCGTCAAAAGGAGGTGGATAAAATCGTGAGAAGCTCCTCCAAGCTTGGTCTATAGAATTCTAAGAACTACTATCACCAATAGCCTTAGAATGCTTAGGTGTACTTCCTTTAAAGGCTTTATCTTCTTCCTCATACATATCCTCTTCATTCTCAATGGTCTTACTGTCTCCTCTTACCCTTTCATTTTTAGGTATACCTTGTCCTTATATCGTGTTTTGAATTTCTGGCATCAGATTCCTCATTTTGAGTAGTAAAGCCTCATTGCCCTGTGGCTCATTCCTTGGTTACTCTGAATTCTGACCCACAGGAATATGGTTCTTTGGTTGTAGCTCATTTATCTTCAATGTCACATCCGTGTTGGATGGGTTAACACCAGTAACAATTCTAACAAACCATCTTCTTACCATCCTCTTTTGCCTCCTAAGGATGGAAGTAATCATAAAAGAGTGAGTAGATAAGCTAAACAATTATATAAAGGGAATGTAAGTGTAATGAATATATATGCCAACTTCTACACATGAATGCAATAAACAATACAGCTAAATACATCAGTCATGGTATACCAATCTCGGAATGAGTGAAACTGATACCAAATTGTAATGTCTTTCCTGACATTACTAAACACATAGGACACAAGACGCAAGACACCAAAAACAAGAGTAGTCAAATATACAATTAGAATAATTAAACATCATTATCTCACTTAAACTAAATATTTAGCCCCAAATCCAGCTCAAAACCTAATTTGGACCCTAAAGAACCCTCATACATGATTCTGGGCCAAATTTTAATCATAACTAAGTGCCTAAACAATTAATCAACCTTACTCATACCTGATTTCTTAATTAAGACCTCAAATTCATGAAATTTCTAAATTAAATTTTCAATACATATATCATTTTAATTAAGTCCTAAACTCACTTAAATGCTTAATTACTCTTATTTTATCATAAAATGTTCCTTACTTTTGATAATCCTCTATATTTTGAAACTAGATGCCTTCACTCTCCTTAATCATCGATATTCTTCCTTAAGTATTGAAACTATTTGTTCAACAAATGTTTTTCAGCCTCCTAAATTTCAAAAGTGTGTTAATGAATTTCCAAATTCTCTTCTTATATATGTTGAGAACACTTTCTGAACTTAGCTAATTTTGAAAGATCCTTGTTATTATAACTTTCAAAGTGTGTACAACTTTTGAACATGCTCTATCTCTCACTAAACTATTTTAACAAAAACTAAGGAGCATTAATTCTCAAATTTTCCACCATTATTCTTGAACCCACTTTCTCTAATCTCATCATTTATTCATTCGACTTCATAGGTTCAATTCCTTATCTACAAACACGTGATTCTCTAGAGTAATATTCCTAATTTTTAATATCAATAACTTTTGTAACTTTTGAAAATTCTTCTAGTTTTAAAAATGATTTAATACGCTTTCTCTCATATGAATTTCGAAATTATCCAAATACTTTTCAAAGTTTCTCAATGGTAATAGTGTTAAAACTTTAGATGATTATTTGCGTTTAGACAAAAACACATAACCCAAGTGGAAAACTCTCTTTCTTCCATCTTTTCTAGGTAATTTGACTGTTGGTATTCATTAACATTGGAGAAAGCGAGACTAAGTCACAACAGACAAATTTACAAGCCTAACAGATGCTTTCACACCAACCATTATAAATAGGCTCATTTATGAAGAACACAAAAAAGACTTACGTGAAAAAAAGCTCAAGCATTCAACTTCTTCATCTATTCTCTATATACTCATTTATCACATTACATTAATTATATATACTTTTAGAGAGAGTTTTTATAGTAGTAAATCACTTGTATGATTTTACTCTATTCATCACTATTTTTCTGTACTAGAAATAGTAACTTAAGTTTTGAGAACTTAAATGGGGAGTGTTTCAAATGAGAAGTTTGTATTATATTGAGGCTTCCAAGAGCTCAAATCAATCTTGGAAGAGTTAGTTGAAAATCTCAAGTGGTAAGGCTTGGGGACTAGATGTAAACAAATGGTTAGCTAAACTCAAATAAATCACCACTAGAAAAATTGTAATTAGTGATGGACAAAGCCATCACTAATTAACAAAAATCCTTCACTAATTTTGGATGATTGTCTATCACTAATTTTCATTAGAATTACAGTGTCACTAATCCATGTAACGGATATGTTTTTGTCACTAATTTAGTAACAAAAAATATCCATCACTATTTAGTAAATTTCTATCACTAATTTATTTTATAATTAAAAATATTTTACAGGACAAATCACTATCACTTCATCCCCATATCACCCACCACCCACCATATCATCACTACTTGGACCTCCATGCCATATGGCCACTGTGTCTGCAACCTATTTTAATTCTTTTTAAATGTAAAATTGCCTTGGCTCAAATTCATGACCTCTTCCTTTCCATATGCACTTTTTACTAGTTGAGCTATTATGACTTTTCAATCTTAACATACAAAATTTAATATATATTACTCCCTTTATTAAAAAATATAAAGCATTTTTAGTCTTTTAAGGTATAATTATTTCCTTTTTTTTTCAAAAGTACCCCTATTAATAATGAATTTTTATTTATTGTAGGGTGTTTAATAGGGATAAATATGAAAAAATAATGTTAATTTGAAAGTAAGTAACTACTTTATTAGGGAGTGAGATTTGGTTAAAAATGCCTTACATTTTTTAACAGAGGGAGTACTTAATTGAACAAATATATTTAACTAAATGCATTTTTTATGTTTTTCATATATTATTATATAAATATGTTGATAATATCTATTATCACATACATATGTTAACACATAAATATATAAATCAATATATATATACATATATTATTAATGAATTAATATATTATTTAATATGAATTAATATATATTATTAAAATAAATATTTGTGTATATCATTTTATATTATCTTTGTCATAATTAAAATATTTTCATATGATAAAAATTTTATTTTTACATATAAATTGACATAATAAGTGAAAATTTATTTTTATTATTTTTCTATATTATTTTATATTATTTATTTTATGTAAAATATAAAATAATTATTTGTGTAATTATTTATTTTGATAATTTTGAATTTTTTTATAGGAATCTCTATGTATGTTATAATTTTTTAAAATTTATAAAATATTTCAATACATTTTACTAATTTTTAATTAAAAATATCTGTCACTAATATAGAGATTTAGTGACGAAGTTAAATCTATCACTAAATTTGTAAAATTTGACAAAAATGTGATGACATTTTATTTCTACCACTAAGTTCACCATAAAATTTTGGTCACTAATACCTATGAATCTGTCACTAAATATCCATCATTAATTCTAATTTTCTAGTAGTGAATCCCATGTGTTGATTTCTCTCACCTCTTCCGCTAATCTATTTATAATGATAGAATACATATCTTTGATCTCTTTTAATTAAGTCTTTATTTGCAAAAAAAAAAGTATAAGCCTAATTCATCCCCCAATTGGGCACACTTTAAGATCTAACTCATCCTACAAGGATTCTTAAAGAAGAGATCTACAGCATAGACTCCACTTTATGCCATGACTTCCATATGTTTAACTCTTTGGTGGAGAGGTCTTTCAACTAGGGGGGATGATGAATATTATCTATGATTTGATTTAGTATCTAGGGTTTAATATTACTTGACTTAGTATCTATGATTTGATTTGATCTTTAAGTGTTATTTCTAGTAAAATTAGATATCCAAACTAACTAAATACCTTATTGTCATCATTTAGGTAGATTATGATTTGATTTTGATACTGATTTATTATTATTTTATTATTTTGAGGGCTTTATAAATAGAGCTAATTCAATCTTGAGTATTGAATAAAAAGTTCCTATTTTTGGCCTCCTTTCTCTCTCTCTCTCTCATTTTATCTCTCTTCTACTTTCTCTTTCTCTCTCACTCCCCCTTCCCTTTAACCCATTTCATGTCATTTTGTTATCATTAAAACAAATTAAGTATTCAACATTGAGGTTCCTAATACCCTAACTGTCATAAAGGAAGAAGAAAGGAAAGAAGAAAGTTGGAGAAAGTTCTAAGCCCATTGAATATAAGATTCTACTCCCTAATTTGTCATTACAAGTCATAAATGAATTCTTCGCTCGATTGTTATATAAAGGAGGAAAGAATAATGATGTCCTATCTGGTGCTATTTGGGACTTGCAAAAGTAGATGGTTGGCCTTGAAAATCTAATAATTGAACTATATGCTCAAGGCAAAAGCAGCTAAATGCTTAATAGCAACCTACCATAGATCATCTAAAGATCCCAAAATTTGAGTATGGCCAGAACTTCACCACTAACAAAGAAGGCTCCTTCCTCTCCTATCATGGAGAATGTAAGTTTTGACTTTTCATCCTCAAACTACTTTTTACATATACCTATCCAAAAGAAAACACCTCCACCTTCTCTTAATCACCAAAAATAACTTGTTCATTCATTTAATAGAATTCCTCATGTTAACTACCTTCACTACCAGAATCACCCTCTCAATGACACAAAGAAACTAAAGATCCTATGAAAAGACTTTTGGATGTCATTGAATCTATTACCAAGAATCTCCCACCTTCACCATCTAAAAATTACAAAACTTTACCTCCTAAAAAGTACAAAACTCTACTTCCATCTCCCTCTCAACTAATTAAGCCTCAACAATATGTAACCAAAACCTTCACCAAAAAGAAAACCATCCCCAAGACCAAAAAATCTCATAAGCCTAGCCAACCTTCAACTAAAACCACTGACTTCATACCCTTACCATACTTGAGGAAGAACAGACAAAGAAAAATGAGATTAAGGTAGAGCATACTGAAGAGGCTATGGATATTGAGGCCTCTAAGGGAAATAAGCAAGGGGGTATTTATACCTCCTAGTTAGAAGAGATTAAGACAAAACATAGAGATATTGAAGAAATTTTTGCTCAAGCAAGAACTAAAGTTCAATTTGTGTAAGGAAGCCTTGACTCTAATTTTGGTTTTGATAAAAAGGCAACAACAAAAGGGAAAAAAGATCTAAAAGTCATTAATTTGGATGCTTATGAGGAATAATTGATTAAATATCACCATGAACCCTCTTAACCTTTAAACATGGATAATGATTGGCTATGACCTATCTTATCACACCTCTTTACCTCTTGTGCTTGAGATACCAATTGTAGTTCCTTCTACTAATCTTCCTCCTCATTTTGATGATGAAAATCATTAGAGGAAGACTTCGAGCCATATATAGGGGCAATTGGTAAAACTCCTTTCTTTTAAAGTGCAAGGCATAGTGAAAGAGATGTGCTAAGTTTTGTTCTTGAAATTCTTATTTTCTCTTGTACTTGTATTTTCTCTTCCATGCTTATCTCTGTATTTTCATTAATAGAATGTATCATGCTCTAATTGTAATCTTATCAATTAACAATGAAATATGAATTTTATTAATTCTTTCTCCTTATTGCACTTTTACTTTGCTCTAATCTTGTAAGTATTTATGCTTTTACTTTTGCTCTAGCAACTTCTTGAGTTCATTCCTATATTAAGAGGGAGTAATTCATTAATGGGGAGAAAATTATGTTTTTAAAAATACTATTATCAACATAAGGTTTTGCTATCATCAAAAAAGGGAATATTAATGTTGATATACCTTTGATTATTACAAAACTCAAGGAAAGGTTTTGCTATATGAATAGATCATATAATAAAGATAATGACAAAACCATATCTAAGGAGAGCAAAGGAATAAGAACACTAGAAGTTATAGATCTTATAGTTTTATTCTTTTAATTCTCTTAGTTTAAATGTTAAAAAGCTTGCATTTTCATTTAAGGATGAAAAGCTTAGAAGAGGCAAGTCTTAGGCTCACACACCTTGTTCTTAAATTATAAATCATCCCAAAAGGATTTCATAGTGTTCTTATCCATTTTCACAAGAACTAGTTAGTTCATGCTAGTTTTAATGAAATGCCTTTGAATGTGTTTCACTATGAACCCATTTTTGTGGAAACTAAATGGTCTAATTGCAAGAACTAGGCTTCCAAAATGGCATCCCTTTACAAGCTCATTATCAACTTATACAAGAGATTTATAAGCTCACCAATAACTTCAAGGTTTTCTTAAGATAACTTAGAATTTACACAAGTCTAAGTTTTCACTCAACTCACCCTTTATTTCACTTCTCTCACAATATAGTGTAAGATTTACACAATATGAAAATATATACCTATATCCAGAAGGGATACACTCAATCTCAAGTAGTAGACCATTATCGATAATAATGAGCCAAGCTAGTACGCTCAGTGAATCCCTTTGTTAAGTAATATTCATGCATATATTAATTATGATGGGAACACCCAATTCTCGGATGTGAGAAAAGGAACCATGTATTTTAGGAAAAATATCATCTAAGGACTTTTGGAGAGTTTTTATATCACAAAAGGACCTTAAAAATTTGAAATTTTATCACACTCCCTTGGTACCTATATGAAAATAAGATTTTTGAAAAAAGACCTAATTACCTCTAAAATTTAATAATTTAATGGCTTTTGTTAATTATGTATGCTTAAAGTCAACTCGAAAAGATGCTTAATTATGTAGGATCAAAATTTGTACAATTAAACATGTACTATAAGGTATAGTCACTTGTTCTAAATGGGTTGTTGTTAATTATATACTGTTACTTGTCAAAACTTAAGTGAATGCTTGTTTATATATGAAGAACCAACACATGTACAATTAAACATGTGTTATCAATTACAGTCACTAGTTAATTCTGAATGAGCTGTTGTTAATTACATAAGGTTACTTGTCAAAACCTAAATACATACTTATTTATACA
Organism: Prosopis cineraria; assembly: GCF_029017545.1. Lineage (NCBI taxonomy): Eukaryota > Viridiplantae > Streptophyta > Magnoliopsida > Fabales > Fabaceae > Prosopis > Prosopis cineraria. The sequence goes on along the minus strand of NW_026555689.1, from coordinate 7,324 downwards.
AGTGGAAATTATGGTCGCTTATACTCCAAAATAGCTAAGTTAATACAAATATAGTACTAGTGATAACCTAAGTCATTCTTCATTAAGGAGGCTAACTATGGTTAATTAAGGCTAAGCTAGTAAACTAAACTAACCAAGAGTTGATCAATTTTGATTAATTAAACTAAATGGATAAATTTAATTAAAAACCTAATTAACTAATAAAATAAAAATGTGAGTGTTTAAACCTTTCTAAAGTGGTGTCCCAGGAGTTATGGGATGCTAGATTCCTTAATTACCTATTCTTTTTAATTAGACTTAGGTCAATTTCCTCTCTCTTGACCAAATTAAACCCCTTATAAAATTTTATATAAGTTTGCCTTCCTAACCAATTCAGTTAACTAAGTCCTTGCATAATTTTGTACAAGTCCTTAATCAATTCCTTAGCTAGCTGCAAAGTGATCAAAATTTCTCTTAGGTTTCCCTTATGTGCAACTCAGCTTATGGTAAGTCTAATGCATAATTTTACATATAATACATTTTATCAAACACTAACCAAACATATTTATGCATAACCAATGTAAGACAAATTCAACACACATAAAACTTATATTTATATAAATTACAATATATTGGAGAAAATTTTCAGCAACTATACAATGGAGAATCAAGTAGGAAAACAATAATTCATAAAGTTAAATACCAATTTTGGTCAATAAAAAAAAGATATAGCAATGTTCCTAATTTTGAGAATAAGATTATATCAACCTAGGTGTAATGGAGAGTGGTGTAACCCTTCAACATTCCTTGATACTTCAAGACTCCTCTAGCATCCTTCTTTCCTAGCACTCCTTGTATATTTAGCATCTAATCATCTTTGAATCCACTTGAGCACAATCATTCTATTATGGCTGAACTAGACTCATGAACACATTAAAGATCTTGAAGCCAAACCAAGAAATAAAGCACTAGGGTTTAAAGTGTGAGGTGAGAGAAGAAAAATGGTGGAGTTGGATTAGGGTTTTAATAGTTAGATCATGAGTTATAGAGGAGAAAAGGTGAGATGGAGATGAAGAACAATGGAGAGAGAATGGATAAGGGTGGCTGCTAAAATGAGGGTGAATGAAAGAATGAATACTCAATAAAATTAGGGTAGTTTAATTCAAGTCTAGGGTGAATAGACCTAACTCAAGTGTTAAGTAAACAGGTGAAAAATGAGAGAGGGTAATTTTAATCTTTACCATAGTAATATGGAAAAAAATTCAGGGCAAAATGGTGTAAAAATTGAATTCAATAAAGCTAAAGGCAATGGGAAATGAAGAGAGAGAGTGAGTGAAATTAAAGTGTGATACAATGTGTGTAAAACCATGCAAGACTTGTACTTTGACCTCAAAACTCAAGTGTTTTGCCTCTTGACTAATCTTATATTCCAATTCAATAGTCCTCATGTGCTAAATCCAAGGTGCGTAACCCTACACAAATAAATATGACACACAACATCAAAGTTCAAAGTATATGGATAATAATTGCATTTCTGATTAAAATTAATTCCTAAATATGTGGCGTAATGAAATTAAATAATAAAAACTAATTATGACATCATAAAAGAGGCAAGGAGGCATGAAATTAGGCCCCAAAATTGTAAGCCCACACATGCACAAAAATGACCTAGCTTAAGTGTAAGAAAATAAGTTAACCTAAAACTTTGACTTCCCAAAATAGTCAACTTGTGAAATTAATTACTTTCAATCTAAAATAAATTTTAGAAATCTAATTAGAACATTATTTTTCTTCTAGAATAAAAATATATTTTGAAAATTTTCTCAAACATTTTCTTAAAAGTTTAATTTTATGACCAAAATGCCCCTAATGCACAGAATCCTACATTTAGGTAATTTTTCACAATTAATGCAACAACTGTACAATTTGAATAAATATAACATGATTTTGGTCAATAATAATAAGAAAAAGTGTGTAATAAATTCACTTATCAATAAGACCAACACTTGTACAATTACACATATGCTGTCAGTTTTTGCAACATGTTCATTTCTGAATAAGTTATTGTTAATTATGTATGATTACTTGTCAACACTTGAATAGATGCATGTTCATGCATCCATAAAATCTTAAGGGTAATTGGATCTTTTCTCACAAAATTTTATTTTCAAATAGGTACCTAGAGATTGTAGTGAAATTTAGATTTTTAAGGTCTTTCTTTATTATAAAAATTTTATTTATTATAAAAGCTATCCTAAGGTCCTTAGATATCTTCCCTCAAAATTTGAGATAGTTACTCTACTGATTAAACATGAAGTAAAATAGTACAATCACAATTAAACTATAATATTTTTTTTTTGCAAATAAAAATATATTTAAAAAAGATTGCCTTTAATAAAAAGATATCTATTAGTAATTAAAAAAATATATTTGGAATGAACTTTTTAAATTGACTAGGATGTGGATCATTATAATTATATACATAATTTAAAATTAATTAATTAATTAGGCCAATATAATATTTAAGAGCCACCTTAGGTGTATGGTGTAACATCATGAATTTTAATCCCGAAACTAATTGCTAATTAAGGGCAAATATATGAAAGGAAAGGGAGAGGAGATAAGCAATGTTAGGGCAAGTGATCAGGGACACTTGGAGTATGTTCCAAGTTATTGCTTACTAGTTAAGCATCATGCCTCCCTACTCTTCTATTTGACCTTATTTTCTTAGTTTAAAATATAGAGAAATTGAATTAGGGAGTTTTGAAAGGGTTGTTTTCTAACTCAATAGTCATGAAAAGACTATTGGGAGTTAAATTAAGAATTTTTGACTGGTTTTGTGGTTAATGGTTGAGTTTTGAAGCTATAGGTTCAATTTATCCTTAATTAGGAGATTTAAAAGTATAAAAATCCTATATGAAGTATATGGAATCTAATAGAAGTTGTAAAGGGTTTATGGATTATGGTTAAGACATAAGTTGCTTAATGGAAGTGATTAGAAGTTTATGTTAGTTTAATTGTGTTAATAAGTACTTATGGTCAATTTGAGATTGACATATAGTGCTTAATTGTGTTGATTAAAGTGGCTCATGACTGTTTTGAGCAACCAATAGTCAAAAAAGAAAAGAGTACTATATGTAACCCTTTTAGAAATAGAATGGTTGAAGTAACCGAATAATTGATACTATCTATTGCTAGTTTAATTATTCATAGGTAAAATTTTGTAATATAGATTATATTGTTGTACATTAGTATAATTTGAACTTGCATGATTTTGGAAATTGAATCAAGTTTTAATTTATACTTATGTATCCAAAAGAAATTGTTTCAAAGGCTAATTTTGAAAAGTACTAATATGATTTAGTATATAAGTGTATATTATGTGCAAAAGACATAATCATGATAGAATGTGTGAGTTCACCCTAGATGGAATAGTTTAAACATATATATATGGCAATGTTAACAGTTTGGGACTCTAGGTGCAACATATACTCTCCTTAGTTCCTAAAAAAGTGTGATGTTGGAGAATTTCTCTCCTTAATACCTATATAGGTGCGATGTTAGAGACTATGCTCATTAGTATTTGTGTAATGTAGTGTTGGAGTGATGGCACCATAATTGTATGTGTGAAAAGGGAATCCATAGTCTTAAGGTAGGATAAAATACCTTCATTGTGTAGTGTTTGTGCATTCCTAAATGCTTTTGTTGTGCATAAATACTTATATTTTGAAGTTTTAATATCTTTTTAAAATATTTTTTGGATCCCAACTATTTTTAAAGTTTTATTTTCTATATCTTTAGTATTTATGAATTTGTGATAATTTAGGGGTTTAAGGACTCCTAACTACTTTTGTGTGCTAAGTATGGTACAATTTGATAATATCAAGGTGAATATTATAGTTTGATATTAGTTTCTTAAGTTTTGAGATTTGCTTGTTATAATTTAATTGATGCATTCATTATTTAGTTGTTGACAACTTATATTCATTCATTACACAATTATTTCTCTATTACTTCTATTAAGCCTTTCTTCTCCTTATTTTGGTCCTCGGGATGAGAGGAAATGGTGAGGCATACTCTAGCTACTGGCAACATGTCGATTAATAGTAATGAACAAATACTAGAAAATCAATCAGTTCAGTAACAATCGAGACACCAAGACAATGCTCAAGGTAGACCAGAACAAGAAGCCTATGATAGTATACCTGGACTGTCTTAGGGTTCGGATAGTAGACCATCACGTCCTATAGAAGCTAAGGGTAATAATGTTGATGTGTTTATTAATCAGGCATAGAAGACCTCTGTCCAATTCAATTTGTCAAGTTTTGATAGTAATACGTAGAGTAGTGGATTGAGTGCCTCGAGACAATATTCAAGGTAATGATCTACACGCTTGAGAAAAAGTAGTCCTAGTTATTGTTAGTTAGTTAAGTTAGCAAAGAAATGGTGGAACACTAATAAGCTATCAGATGGAAAATTGTTATCTTGGGAAGAATTCAAATAGGTTTTCTTTAAAAATGAAAATGATGAGGAATTTCATGCTTTTAGACAAGAAGATCTAGATAAGGAAGAATTTATTAGAAAATTCAATGAGTTATTAGCCTACTCCACATATCATTAGCAAAGTAATGATATTTGGTAAAAGGTTGAAAGACTATTAGAGAAGAGGTGTCCAAAATACTGACAATAGATTGCTCTTTTCGACGCGAACATATATGATGAGATGTGTTATAAGCTAAGAGTGGCAACTAGAAGGGGCAAAGAGGTAGAAGCTAAGAGGACAAGAGATAGTCTAGTAAGATTCTTGTCTCAGTTGGGTTTTACAGGTGGAATTTCTAAGAAAAATACATACAGCCCAAGCAGTTTCAGGGTTTTAAGGGAGAATAGCTTTAGAAGGTCTCAGTTTCATTCAATTTAGAAAGCCTCTATTTAGAGAGGTAGTAGAATAAGAATTGAAGCTCTACAACTCTCGAGATGGATTTCTAATATACCAGCTCTAATGTTAAGTACTGCTCAATTTACATAGTGTTTCAAGTATGGCAATTTTCATATCGGAAAATGTTGAGCTTGCATAAAGTGTGGCAAGGCTGGTCATATTGTTAGGTAGTGTCTAAATGATAGAGTTGAGATAGCTAAGCAACGATCAACCATTTTAGAAGAGTATTTACCTTAACTCAAGAGGAAGCTAGAGCATCTCTAAACGTGGTTAAAGGTATAATTATGATTTGTAATGAGAAAATAAAGGCTTTATTTGATTCTAGTACTACACATTCCTTTATGTTTGATGATTTTATAGAAACATTAAACTTATCTTTAAAAGAGTCATCGACTATTATCAAAGTGTCAATGCCTTCAGGATCCTCTAATGTAACAACTACAGCTTGTCAGAATGTTGAGATTAGGTTTAAGAAAAGGGTTTCAATGATTGATTTGATTTATATTCCTATGAAAGGAATGCATTTGATTATAGCATAGATTGGTTGGCTGCTAATAATGCTATGTTAGAATACACCAAAAATATGGTTTATTTACTTGTACTTACTACAAATATGGGTTCTTCAAGGAAATCTAAGTTTTTATTAGTGTTCAAGCAGATAAGCTTATCAAGCAGGGGTGTTAGGCTTTGATGGGTTTCTTTTCAACTAGTAGAGTGTATAATAAAGGGATTGATAAGAATGATATGGTAAATGAGTTCCCCAAGGTATTTTTTTTTATAAAATGTTTGGATTACCTCTAAAATGAGAAGTTGAATTTTCTATAGATCTAGTGCCAGAGACATAACCTATTTCAAAGGCTACTTATTAAATGTCACTATTAGAACTGGCAGAGTTAAAGAAGTAGATTAAAAAATTGCTAGAGAAAGGATTTATTAGATCGAGTATATCACCTTGAGGATCATTGTGTTATTGTAAAAAAGAAAGATGGCAGTTTTTGACTATGTATTGATTATAAGAAACTAAACAAAGTTACAATGAAAAATAAGTATCCATTACCCATGAGCGATGGTATGTTAGATTAGTTAGGTGTTGACTCAATCTTTTCTAAAATAGATTTAAGATTAGGTTATCATCAGTTAGAGTTCATTTATATAATGTACCCAAGATGGTTTAAGAACCCAATATGGCCACTTTGAGTTTCTTGTTATGCCATTCAATTTGACTAATACACTTATGGTATTTATAGATTACACGAACCTATTTTCAAACCTTATTTGAATTAGTTTGTCGTGGTCTTTATAGATGACATTTTGATTATTCTAAAGATAAGGAACAATATGTTGAGCATCTTAGGATTGTGTTACAAATTTTGAGAGATAATAAGCTTTATGATAAGCTTAGCAAGTTTGAATTCTAGTTAAGAGAAGTCAAATTTCTAGGGCTTGTGGTTTTTATAGATGGGATTTTAGTTGATCCTCATAAAGTGGATATAGTGTTGAAATGGGAACATCCTAATTCAGTTATGAACATATATAGTTTTCTAGAATTAACTAGGTATTACCGATAGTTTATCTAAGGGTTTTATCAAATTGCTTCTCCTTTGACTAAGCTAACACAAAAAGCTCAGGTGTTTATATAGGATGACAGGGGTGAGGCTGTGCTTCATAAATTTAAAGAGAAGTTGACTTTGATGCCTATGTTGATTATCCTTAATCTGCGATTGCCTTTTGATGTTTATATGGATGCTACTTTGAAAGGTCTAGGATGCATATTAATATAGGATAAGTGAGTTGTGGCAAATACATCTTAATAATTAAGATTACATGAGGAGAATTATCAACCACATAACTTGGAGCTTGCAGCTATAGTTGTTGCTCTGAAGATTTGGTATCATTATTTGTATGGTGCAATGTTTCGTGTGTTAGCAATCATAAGAGCTTGAAATATCTAGTAGATTAGAAGAAATTGATATGAGATAGAGAGGCAGATGAGACTTCTTAAAGATTACAACTTTGCGTTAAAATACCATCCATGTAAGGCTAATATGGTCACTGATACATTGAGCAAAAAGACACTGCATGTGGCTCATTTGATGGTATAGGAGTATAGCTTGATAGAATCATTCCTAGATTTATAGTAAGATGCACCATTAAAAGCATTGGTCTATTGACTAGGCTTATCCTTTACCCTCAAAAATAGACTAAGTTAACCAACTATATAGGATAGTAGCAACCTAGATCATCTTCTAAAGAGGTGTTTCAATTTAAAAATAGTGGTTCACAAGTGTACAAATTAATGGGGCAGAATTGATTGTTGTGTTTAAAGTGTCCTAATCAAGCTAAAAACCTAAACTAGTGAATGTTGTGTGTGAGTTTCTTACGGAAGTAAGTACTTAGAGTTGGATTAAA